>NC_041390.1:463479799-463497321 GCF_002162155.2 Triticum dicoccoides
TCAATCAAAAAATTTAACATATGCAATGTGTGTGAAATAGAGTCCTGGATATAACATATATATAGAGGGGGCGATCCACGAGAAGAGAGTGGAGGTATCATCGGCTTGAGGTGTCCATAGAATCGAAGAGAGGGATGATGTGTGTGTGTGTGCGCGCGCGATCGATAAAGAGTGCCATCAAATTTGTGTGTGCCCACGTCAAAGATATAGAGTGGATGGCCTACTGGAACGTGAGATGGGACATGTGCAGTTTGTCTCTGTGGCATGGATACCTACCTGCAGCGCTCGACTATCGGTGTGTGGTGGGGGAAGAGGGAGGCCCAATTAACTATAGAGGTACAATGGCTGGTATATGTGTGGAGGAGGAGAGAGGCCTACCTCATGTATTAAGGAGATCGATCTGCCTCATGTATTAAGGGAGATCGATCGGCATCCATGCATATGTGCAGGAGATGAATAAGGTTGGGAGAGAGATAGAGCTAGAGTGTTGGAGGGGGTGGTAGTGGAGTTGCTTCTAACAAATGGTGGGATAGGCTTGCTAGACAAACAGAGGGCATGCCCGCAATATCAATAAGAGAGGAGATGGCTGCTTGTTGTCTGTGCACGTGCGTGTGAGAGATGGGTCAGGAGGCATGCACGAATGACGAGGGGGGGCAATGTGGCTGTGGTAAGCAGACATAACTACATAGGAAGATCAATCGCCCTTTGTAAGAGAAAGGAGAGACATAACTTGTGAGGTACGCCGATCGATGGGGGGTAGTTAAAGTCGATCTAGGTATATGTTGGGAGATCGATCGGTATACATGCATGTGTGTGTTAGAAGCAAATGAGGCACAAGGAGAAGGATAGAGAGAGAGAGGGATGCATGTAGGAGGTGGTACAAGAGGCATACTATATCGAGGGGGAGGAGTGTGCGAGTACGAGAATGATGAAAAGAGTGGTGGGAGTGAGGCATGGACGGTGACAAGAGAAGAGGGGAAGCTTGTGTTTGTGCTAGGCACACCTGGCTAGAGAGGCATATCGATTGATGTGTTCCATAAATAAGGAGCTGGGGGGCCTACACACACCGTGGGTGAACGACCTAAAGTGAAAAAACGAATTTGCGCGATGGAGCTAGAGAATGCCGAGGGAGAGTGAGAGGGATGCGGGCGTGTGCATGCACAAGAGAAAGTTAGTGCTAGCTACAAAGATAAGAGGGTTGTGTGGGTGTAAAAGACGAATAGAGATCATATATACTTCATTATAAAAAGCGAATTCGGATATTTGAAGAATTTATCATAGTGTTTCAAACCGACGGATGTGTGAATATATATAACGGTGATACACATGGTGTGGTTATGAACATGGTATACTACATTTAATATATTTTATCTCTACTCTTCTAAAAAACGGAGTTGTTGATGATGGTGTGCCTGCCATCCTGCATTATAGGCCGTCTGATTTATATCTGGCGGATAGCAAGGAAACTATGATGGTTGAAGTTGGCAACAATCATGATTGTAGACTCTTATTGTAATAGAGAAACGAATTCAAATTTAGTTCAAATTGCAGCGGTAGTATGGACATTTGGAATGCACTAAAATGTTGGTATGAGTAGGTTACATGCATTATAGAGCAAGCGAAAAAATTTAATCGGACATAACATGGATTCATACTCCCTCCTTCCATCTATATAGGGCGTAATGAGATTTTTAAGACCGCCTTTGACTATTGACAAGATTAATAGTACATGACATGCACAATGTGAAAATTATATCATTGAAAGAACCTTTCACAGACGAATTTAACGGTGTGCTTTGTGTAAGTTGCATGTCATATATCATTGCTCTAATATTTGGTCAAAGTTAGCATCGAAAAACGAATTAGGCCCTATATAGATGGAAGGAGGGAGTAGCTTTGAATAGCATTTGTATAGTAAAACGGGGCAAGACTCTCTATTTGTGTGGTGTGAATGGTTTATTTTTTTCGTTTTCTTTTTGGTTGAGGTAAGTGCAAATTGATTTGGTATGTACAAGTACAATATTACTACACGTTAGGCTTGTCCCTAAAATTCAACCCACGTCTTGTTATATCCCGAAAATTCAGATATCATGCTCCCAAAACTGGCGCCTTCACAACCCGCGCCTTGCTATCCCGAAATTACAACGCGCGCGAAAACTCCCTCCAGCTGCCAAATCCCGACACGCGAAATCCCCCTTCTAACCCTGAGCCGAAAGGGCCGCTAGTTCAAATCGGTGGGGGGTACTTTTGTAACACACCCTACATTTTGGACAAGTGTGTTCCTAAGTCATGCTTCACCCCCTCCCATTGCCCCCTTTTCGCCATTCGAAATCCCAGGCTGCCATAACCTCTCTGCTCCAGCCGCGAAACCCCACCCTCCTCCGTCCGCCATGTCACGCTGCCCAGCCGGAGCCTCTTCCCCGATGACATCTCCCACCACAACAGCTATTCGCCCCTCGTCCACCTCCCTAGATGAGGATCCGTTGTCCATCTCGCCGTCCCGCCGGTTCAGCCGCCTCGTCCTCCACCTCCAAGGAGCTGCTCCAACGATCGCCTTGTCTATCGCGGGTGCTCCATCCCCACAGCGCCGCCTTAACCTGCTCCACCAGAACCGCAGCATCCTCACTGACTCCTCGGACGAAGCCGAGGCCTACTCGGCGCCACCAAAGAGGTTGTACACTCATCGCATCGCACCTTCTCCTTAACTCGACCTCCCGGTGCCGACGGTGCTCCATCCCGCACCCCCATGGAGCGGCTACCTTGAAGCCAGCGCCGCGGGCGACATCTCCACGACGGCTCTCCCCCAGTGTGGGGCCCCTTCAGCGGCGGCGTCCATACTAGCCGGATTTGCTGCTGCTGCTCCGCCTCTCGCTCGATCGCTCGATCGCTCGCTCGCCCAGCTGTTGCTGCTGCTCTGCCCCTCGCTCGTGTTGCTGCTCTGCTCCGATTAAGCCACACTTCAGTCGACTGAATCGACTTTTGGGTCAGTCGATTTTCAGGGGTTGGGGGGCTCGCCAAAGTTAAGGAAGAACCACCTGCAGCAGGGACGGGGGCTCACTAGAGAGGTACCCCACTATCTATCTTAGGGTTCAGGGTGGGGGCGGGGCCTAGAGGGTTGGCCGGGGCGGCAGTTGCGAGTTGTTTCGGGGCGGCGAGGCGGCATTGGGGCCGGCGGTTCGGCCGGTGGTGGCTGGCGGCTCAGGGGGGTGCAGGTTGAAGATGAACCGCAGGCCCTCCCTAAACTACATGTCAAGTGCCTCTCTGGTACCATTGCGTTCAGTTTCGACAGTAACATTCAGATTCCACAGTAAATTTCAGTTTCTATAGTTAAGTTTAGAGTTAACAGTTTTTACCTCATCTGGTGTAGTCAGGTGGTTTTTGGTGATGTTAATTTTACATCCATTTTACATCATCTATTAGAGATGCTATTAGAATCCCACTTGAGATTGACGATGTCTGTCTTATGCTGCTTCAGCCTTGACGTCTTACGGCTCACCGGAGCTGCTCCAACGATAGAATGATCCATCACAACAGAGCAGTGCCCTGGACGCTGTCTACAGATTCCTCAGATCTTCCTCCACACCTCCGACAGCCACCTCTGCCTCAACTGCTTCAGCGGCCAACCCAATGATGCTGAGGTCGACACGGCTACGGCAAAGAGGTTGTACACTTGTTGCATCACTTATTACTATACATTCACGTTGATCCATTAGGGCTATTTTGGTTCAACGGAAAAACATCAATCCACTAGTTGTTACCATCACTCTAAATTTCTGCATGCTCTCCTTACATAATCTCACCATATTTTTTTCGTATGCATGTCAGATATTGTACACAGTCATGCTGAACATGTAGAGAAAAAGAGAAGAGTTTTGTGCGGAAATACAATGTCATGCAGACATCGCTCCATGGTGGGTTCAATGGAAAACCCTCCCCACCCCTCTCCAGATTGTAATCCAGAGGAAGATATCTGTTCTGAGGCAGATTCGGACGCCGCTGACCACTCCTATTTACCCCCAAAGGTGTTTGCTCTACCTTGGCATGATGATGTTAGTCATATCATGCATATGTTGCCTTGCAGTGCCTACTTTTGACATCATATATGTCATCTGCTTAGTTTAGACATGTTATGTAATGCCACCTGTTTAGTTTCTATATCATATATGGGAATTATGTAGTCTCATGTCTTTTAGCCAGCCATAATATGTGTGAAATGTGCAATGCCATCCTGTTTAACCAGGCATCGTACATTTGAATGATATCTTGCCCATCCTTTTCTTCATTACATTTCCATTTGTCGACAATGTTTGTACATTAAACTACTCTTCCTGTGAATCAGCCATTTGGGTGGGAGATGGAAAAATCTGGAGTGAAAACAAGGCCTCCGGAGCAGACAGTGCTACCTATCGAAGCAGATCTCTTGTTGGGTCCCGATAGCTCCTCAAAGATGGATTCAGAGATAGATGACCAGTCCTATTCCCCCACTGAGGTGTATGCTCTAACTTGGCACGGTTATACTGCTCATATCATGCATATGGTGTCTTGCATTGCATAGTTTAGACATCATATACACAATATTCAACACCATGTTCTTAGTTCAGACGTCATATCGAATGCCCTATGTTTAGCATATAAATCACATATGTGAATTAAATGATGCGATCCTGATTACTTAGATAACATGTAGGTGAATTATGTCATGCGATCATATTTAGTTATTCATCATATCTTTGAATTATGTTATGCTATGCTATCCAGTTTAGATAGACATCATATATGTGAAATTATGTCATGCTATCTGTTTTAGTTAAACAATATACATGTCAACTATTTCATGCCCTCTTTTTTCCACACTATCTATTGCATCTGTCTCTCATACAATGTCTGTACATTCAACTACGTTTCCTGTTTATCAACCATTTGAATTGGAGCGGGTGATGCTAGTATCTAGCGGACTAAAAACACGGTCTTCAAATAAAACAGTGCTACCTCTTGGTGGAGATAGCACCCCGGTTGTACATGCACAAGAACCAGCCCTACCACACATAACCCAAACTCTCACAGATTGTACCCCTACTATGATGGACAGAGAACCAGCTTCACCCAATCTAACCCCAACCCCAGCCGATAGTAACCCAGTTCCTGTTGACACAGCACCATCTCCACCACAGAGCTCCCAAACAAGAGCAGTTAGTAAGGCAGCTCCAGTGCCCAAAGGGCCAGTACTATCACGGTGAACCCCAACTCCACCAGATAGTACGCCTATTCCTGTGGAGGAAGCACAACCAGCTAGTCGTAGTTTAGCATCTATCGCATTTGATGTTGTTAAATCGTATGTGCGTATCTTCCCATCTTGGAAATATTATACTGAAGATGAAGGAAAATGCCAGTTGCAGGTGTTTGTCCGGGAGTTATGTGTAAGTAATGTTATTCATGGCAATTACTTTGCTTCGTCCCATACATCCTACCTCCATGATGGTTATAATACAGCAAATTTTCCCATTTTTCTCTATAAAGAAGGACCGATTTGGAAACTCGGGATGAGGCAACCTATGCTAATACCTCTGCTATCTTCAAGAATGCTTAGTGGCAGTATCGGAATTACCTGAAGAAAATGTACTTCACCGGTAAAGAAACTCATCAAATTCCCTTACGTTCTACTGAGACATATTTACTGGACGATGACTGGGAACGCCTTGTTCTGTACTGGTCCCAAACCAAGAATGTGGTAAGGTCTATGAGCTCATTTTCTATTTTTAAGTATTATATTCTTGCGTCTTACTGTACTCTGTTCATGTAGAACAAGTGCCTAAACCTGAAGAACAACTGTTCTAATTTAAGATTCCATTGCTACCATAGGACATAGATATATGTTTGTTTGATGCTTTTATTATGTATTAGTACTTGGCAATAGAAGACTTGGTAGTTTAATCCTGTCCACCTTACTAATGAACTGGTTCACCGAAATGAGTTTCATATACTAGTACATGCTAAATTTGTTATGTGTCTGCTTGTTTCTTCTTTTAGAATGCTGACAGAATATTGGGGAAGAGTGCCTTATTAAGCAACGGTAAAGGAAGTAATGCAGATAAGGTTCAGGATAGTGACACATCCTGTCTTGGTTTAGTGTTGGAGTTACTGACCACTATCGCTTGCACAAGCTATTCAAACTCACTGTCTGAATCAGTTCAGTTTCTTGAGTCTCAACTACAAGCTGAAAGACATCGATCAGCTGTGCTGCGACAAGAAGCGGAAGGACTGCGGAAGTCCCTGGAGCATTTAGATGCATACTTTCTAGTGCAACAGCAAGCATTGGAGGATTTTAGCGCCAAACAGGACAAAGCTAATCATCTTGCTAAGCTTATTGCCAGCATGGTGGATACCCAGGATAACGTTTCTTGAGCTCTTCTGAAGTTGTTTCAGTTATGCTCTTGTTTTGCTGCCGCGTTTATTTGCACTGGTGGCCAATTTTGATGGCCAGTGTATATGATATGCTGCTTTGTTCCCTATATTTGCACTGGTGGCGAACTTTGATGCCCAGTGGATGTAATATGTGTAATAGCCGTGATAGCCTAGCGTTAGTTGCTTGCTTATTTATTTCCTTGCTGTCTTGTTTATATGTTTGCTTGTAGTCATTGTAGTTCTTTTTCCGCGGTTAACTAGTGGCTGCAATAACCTATTTTTTAAAACTAGGCCACAATAACCATGGGCTAATATTTACTGTAGTGACACTAGGCCTCCTACGGGCCGTAGAAACAGTAGGCCTTCTATGGGCCGTAGAAACAATGGGCCTTCTACGGGCCGTATCATCAATGGGCCTTATACGGGTCGTATGATTGATTGGCCAAACAAGGGCCAATAACAGGCAACATTATGGTCGTAAATGGGCTAGAGTTGGAATCGTCCGTTCATGGGCCGACCGTAACGGGCCATCGTTAATAGGCCGTATTTGATGATGCTATGAAAACGTCCCAACGTATTAACGGACCACAAACGGGCCGACTGTAACCACGGGCTGAATTTGGCCCACAAGCAGAAAATGATAGTAACGGGCCGTAAGTAAACGAATGCTGGAAATGAGCGCAAGAATAAATGGGCTCTGAGAAGGCCGAAAGATAACATGGGCTGGAAACGGCCCATCGGAATAACGGGCCGTTAATGGGTATAAAGTGATACACTCTTCATTACGGGCCGGTTTTACCATGGGCCGTTAATGGGTGTAAAGTGATACGTTGTTCATTACGGGCCAGTTTCACCACGGGCCGTTAATAGACCAAGAGTTACATAGGGCCTCATATGGGCCGAAAGACGTCATGGCCCATACATGGGCCAGAAGTGAAAACGGGCTGGAATCATATTGGATGGCCCATATGACGCTACTGGGCCTGATTCGGATAGGGCGTAATGGGCCTCGGGTTAGCGGGTTGTAAATGGGCTATATGTGAACATGCCGTTAACAGGCTTTCCATGGGCCGGCCCGCCACCTTTTGACCAAGTTAAACGGGCCGGCCTTTTCACAGGAATGGGCCTCTGTTGGGCCGTGCCACATGTCGACGTATCATAGGCGCCTATCTGACCCACTGACGAGCTGGCACGTGTTTCGTCCGGCCAATAAGAATTTTACACGTGGAAATTTCCCATTGGTTGGGGCTGTTAACGGGTTATCGGATCCAAAACCCGACCCGAGAGCTTAACGGCGTTTCGTTACGGTGGATGCCACGTGTTGGTCACCCTTGACGAAAGCACTTCTGTGACGCGCGATTTATTGTCATGGAAGTGGACACTTCTGTGATGATAATTTTGGTAATGTCATGGAACACTTCTACGGCAGCACAGGTATGACTATCTTGATTCTGTCATAAATTTGTCATGGATGTACATGCATGACAAAAAACACGACCTACTGTGACAAACACGTATCATCACGAAAGTGTATTTTTTTGTAGTGTATTGAGTACTTCACCACAGGATGCCGAGAAGGCACCCTCCTCAAGCATAAGCTTCTCTGCGATGAGCTAGAAACCCTCGACGATCTACTAATCATAGCAGACAAATATGCCACGGCCGACTCCTCCATGAAGACAGAGATTCAAGTTAGTGCGACAGGCAAGGTGGCTCCTCAGCCTCCTCGGACCCTGGCCGGAGACACCAGTCAGCGTCAACTACAGAACGACCACAAGCGCAAAGCCCCACAGCCGACTTCCACCAGTCGGCAGGTGGCGACAATCGAAGACCAGCAGCCGGAAGGGCAGCCTCCGCCCAAACGCCAGAAGGGTGGCAAGCCCAACTGGAAGCCAGCTTTCTCATATGAGAAGACTTTGGATGGACCCTACAAATTCCACAGTGGCGCGAAGCAGTCCAACCACACCACTCGGAAGTGCCACTGACTCACCAGGATCGCCAAGGGAGACGGCCTTTTGCCTCCCCCACCTGCTGGGCAGCCGCCTCCTCCTCCGCCCCAGCAGCCGACGGTCAGAATAGTCGGCATGATATAAGACGAGTACCCAGAAGAGCATGGAGCCTATGTCGTATTCACCAGCGTGGCCGATGATCGACGCAGCCGGCGGCTGCAGCAGCAGGAGGTGAATGCAGTAGCATCTGACACACCGAAGTTCATGCATTGGTCTGAGAAGCCCATCAGCTGGAGCAGAGCCGACCACCCGGAAGTAATGCCCAAACCCGGCTCCTACGCCTTGGTTTTAGACGCCACCTTTGCCATAGACAAACGAGCTGCTCGCTTCTCCAGAGTCCTGATAGACGGAGGCAGCAGCATCAACATTCTGCACAAGGATACCATGGAGAAATTAGGAATCAGACAGATGCAGCTTTAGTCCAACCGGTCAGTGTTCTATGGCATAGTTCCTGGCCTTTCCTGCTCACCAATCGGCAAGATCTTGATTGACGTCCTCTTCGGAGACAAAGATCATTTCCGCCGAGAGTCAATTTGGTTTGATGTGGTGGACCAGGAAAGCCCGTACCATGCGCTACTTGGCCGGCCTGCCCTGGCCAGGTTCATGGTTGTCCCCCACTATGCCTACCTCAAGATGAAGATGCCGAGTTCCAAAGGGATTCTGACCATAACTGGTGACTACAAGAAGTCGTCCGCCTGCGCATCAGAGAGCAGTCGGCTGGCCGAGTCCCTCATGATTGCAGCTGAGAAGTGGCTACTTGACCGGGTTGTGGCGATGGCAAGCAAACAGCCAAAGATGTCGCCCGATCCCAGGGAGTCAGAAGCTGAGGGCTCGTTCAAGCCGGCCAAAGAAACAAAGAGGATACCTTTGGACCCGGAACACCCAAAGAGGTACATTGTCGTAGGCGCCAACCTCGACAACAAATAGGAAGGCGAGCTCGTCGATTTCCTCCATGAGAATGGGGACATCTTCGCATGGTCCCCCAAAGACATGCAGGTGTCCCGACGGATTTTGCCGACAACAAATTGCATGTCCGATCTGATGCCAAGCCAGTCAGGCAGCCTTTGCACTGCTTGTCAGAAGAGAAGAGAAGAGAAGAGTTGTTGGAGAAGAGATGACCCGGCTGCTTGCGGCCGGCTTCATCATGGAAGTGTCATTTCCAGAATGGCTAGCCAACCCGGTCCTAGTACTGAAGAAGAACAAGCAATGGCGAATGTGTATTGACTACACTAGCCTAAACAAAGCATGCCCCAAGGACCCGTTCGCTTTGCCAAGGATCGACCAAGTGATAGACTCCACAGCCGGATGCGAGCTGTTGAGTTTCTTGGATGCATATTCGGGGTATCACCAGATCAAGTTGAACCCAGCCGATAGGCTGAAGACCACCCTCATCACGCCATTTGGAGCCTTCTGCTACCTGACCATGACACTCGGCTTGAGGAACGCCGGCGCCACCTTCCAACGTTGCATGCAGAAGAGCCTCCTCAAGCAACTCGGCAGAAATGCTCATGTTTACGTGGACGATGTGGTAATGAAGACGGACAAGCGTGGAACACTGCTAGAAGACCTCAAGGAGACCTTTGAGAACTTGCGCCGATTTCAGATCACGCTCAATCCAAAGAAATGCGTCTTCGGAGTACCAGCCGGCCAGCTCCTTGGTTTCCTGGTCTCCGAACGCAGCATAGAGTGCAACCCTATGAAGATCAAGGCTATTGAGAGGATGGAGGTACCCATCCAAATGTTGGACATACAAAAGTTCACCGGCTGTTTGGCATCCATCAGCCAATTCATCAGTCGCCTGGGCGAGAAGGCTCTCCCCCTGTACCAACTCATGAAGAAGACCACTTTTTTCGAGTGGAACCACAGGGCGGACGAAGCTTTTCTCCAACTAAAGAAGATGCTGACTACTCAACCTGCCCTGGCGGCTCCGACTCCTAAGGAACCCATGCTCCTCTACATCGCTGCCACCAGCCGAGTAGTCAACACAGTCATCGTGGTAGAGCGCAAGGAGGAAGGCAAGGCGCTACCAGTCCAGAGACCGGTATATTATTTAAGTGAAGTACTGTCGATCTCCAAGAAAAACTACCCCCACTACCAGAAGATGTGCTATGGCGTGCACTTTGCCGCCAAGAAATTAAATCCTTACTTCTAAGAACATCCAATCATTGTGGTCTGCATGGCTCCACTAGCCGAGATCATCGGCAGCCGGGATGCTTCGGGCCGAGTGGCCAAATGGGCCATAGATTTGGCCCCCTACACCATCTACTACCAGCCTCGTACCGCGATCAAATCACAAGCACTGGCCGACTTCCTCGTCGACTGGGCCGAAACCCAGTATCTGCCGCCAGCGCCCGACTCCACCCATTGGCGAATGCATTTTGACGACTCCAAGATGCACACTGGCTTGGGAGCCGGCATTGTCCTCACCTCTCCCAAGGGCGACAAGCTCAAATATGTGCTGCAAATCCATTTTGCCGCCTCCAACAACGTCGTCGAATACGAGGCACTCATTAACGGGCTCCGGCTAGCCAAAGAGCTCGGCATTCACCGGATCCTGTGCTATGGTGACTCCGACTTGGTGGTCCAGCAGTCGTCAGGTGATTGGGACGCCAAAGACGCAGATGTGATGAGCTACCGCTTCCTCGTACAGCAACTCAGTGGCTATTTTTAGGGGTGTGTGTGTTTCTCCATGTACCAAGAAACGATAACGACCAAGCAGACGCCCTGGCGCGAATCGGCTCCACCCGTCAAGCGATACCGTCCGGCATCGCCCTCCAGTACCTCCTCAAGCCATCTGTCAAGCCATCGCCAGAGTCAGACTCTATCTTCGTACCAGCTCCTCCTAAAGTAGTCAGATCCGACTCAAGAGCCCCCGCAGACGGCGCCAGCATTCCGGCAGCCGGCGCGGGGATTTTGGCAGTCGCACCCGGCCCGGGGATTGTGGTGGTCGGCCCGGGGACTGCGCCAATCCGCCCTGGGACTTCATCGACACAGCAAGTGGCTGCCGACTCCAACCCGCCACCTCCCGGCCCAGCCTCCCTCGTCCAAGTCGCAGTCTTGACAGTTGCAGAAATTGCAACACCTTCATGGGCCCAGCCCATCCTCAAATTCCTGGTGAACAAAGAGCTGCCAACTGATGAGATCTCGGCTCGGCAAGTGCAACGCCGGGCGGCAGCATACACCATAGTCAACAGAGAACTCGTAAGGCGCAGTATCACTAGTGTCTACCAGCGCTGCGTGGAGCCGGAGCAAGGCCAAGCAATTCTCAAGGACATCCATCAAGGCGAGTGTGGCCACCACGCGGCTTCAAGAGTACTCGTCGCCAAAGCCTTCCGCCATGGTTTCTTCTGGCCGACTGCTCTTGAAAACGCCAAGGCCTTGGTCCAAAAATGCAAGGGGTGCCAGAAGTTCCGCTTCAAGCCACATCAGCCGGCTTCTGCACTCAAGACTATTCCCAATGCCTGGCCCTTTGCTGTTTGGGGCCTGGACATGGTAGGACCATTCAAGACGGCACGAGGCGGTTTGACTCACTTACTTGTCGCAGTGGACAAGTTCACCAAGTGGATAGAAGCAAAACCAATCAAGAAGTTGAATGGTCCGACTGCTGTGACCTTCATCTCCGACATCACAACTCGGTACGACATACCGCACAGCATCATCACCGACAACGGCACAAACTTTGCCAAAGGTGCCTTGGCTGTTTCTGCGCGACAGAGGGCATCTGACTGGACTTAGCGTCCGTTGCCCATCCGCAATCCAACGGACAGGTAGAGCAAGCAAACGGCCTAATCCTCTCCGGCATCAAGCCTCGGCTGGTCGAGCCTCTGGAGTGCCCGGTAGGCTGCTGGCTTGACGAGTTGCCAGCCGTCCTCTGGAGTCTGCGCATGACTCCAAACAAGTCAACCGGCTTCACACCCTTCTTCCTCGTCTACGGTGCCGAAGCCGTCATCCCAACGGACATAGAGTTCGACTCCCCTCGAATCACCATGTACACCAAAGAGGAAGCAGAAGAAGCACGCCAAGATGGCGTCGATCTGCTGGAAGAGGGATGGCTGTTGGCACTCGGCCGGTCCAGCATCTACCAGCAGAGCCTACACCGATACTACAACCGGAAGGTCAAGCCGCGATCTTTCCAAGAAGGAGACCTAGTGCTCCAGCTGATTTAGCGAACAGCCGGCCAGCACAAGCTCTCAGCACCTTGGGAAGGCCCTTCCATCATCAGCAAAGTGTTGGGCAACGACTCCTACTACCTGATCGATGCTCAGAAGCCCCGAGCACGCAAGAGGGACGACTCTGGCAAAGAGACGGAGCGGCCATGGAATGCAAACCTCCTCCGAAGATTTTACAGTTAATGCAATATGTACCATGCTACCTTTTCTATTAAAGTACGAAGACCTCAAGCCCCTCGAGAAGAGCTCGGGGACTGCCCTCTTTTATCGATATGATAAGAGTTATGCCTATGAGTATGTTATTCTTTGTTATACCGCTTGGCACCGGGTTCGACTAGTTGGCCCGGGGACTTGCCGTCTTGAACTATGAAATGACTTCCTGTAGCCGGACAAGTAGTGTGTGGCACTTAAGCCGTCTCCTGTTAGAAGCCGCAGATCGCAGAGCGACTGTCAGGTGAGCAGGAGTAAGGTAGAATGGGTGCCCATATGAAAAATGGCTAAGGACCCAAAGCATATACATAGTTTAAGCCGGCTTCCAGCCTTTTACAACCGACTCTCGAGCAGCCGGCTCACCATTTTCTAAATTAACTTGCTAAAAACTCTAAACGGCTAAGTACTTGCCTTCCGAAAGAAGCCGAGTACTTGATCCAGCAGCAGTCCGCAGAGCAGCTGTCCGACTGGCAAGACGACAACCAAGGGAAGGAGGCAAAGGAAAAAGCCAAAGAGCAATAAGCAAGAAGATATATAACACGGATAAATATTTACATAGAAAAGGCCCTTGGCCGAATTCTCAAACAAAAGTTCAAGATACACTCCGTGGGTGGAACTGTGCAAAATAACAAGTTCATTGAGACTATTAAGCAGGTAAAAACAAAGATAAAGTGGCAGCTTAGGAAGCTGCGGACGGACTCGAAGGACCGGAGGGGTCGGCGGTGCCAGTTGCCGAGGCGGCCGGCTGGTTAGTCTCCGCTTGATCACCTCTGGCAGCAGCTGACTCAGTTGGGCACGGCTCGTTGCTGGAGGCGCGGTCGAGCCGGGGCTGGCCGTCTGCCCCGACCTCTGGTGCCTCCTCCTCGTCTCCTTCCTCCTCCTCGCCTTCTTCTTCGCCACTGGAGTCGATCACCTCCGATGAGTCCTCGCCGTCATCCGAGTTCAGCCCGAACCACTCCGGCGGTGCCTCCTCGTCGTTCTCAGTCCGCTCTGGGACGAAGATGCTGGTGTCTGTGTACTCGGCGATCGACGCGGCGCGCTTGACGAGATCGTCTTCCCCGGCCGCCAGCTCCGCCTGAGCTTCCAGCCGGAACATGGCTAGCTGGGCTAGAATCAACCCAGGATACCACGCCTTGGCGAATTCTAAGGCCCGACATGCTCCAGCCCGGGCCGAAGAACCCTTCCAGGCCTCAAGGCGGCCGGCTGCTACCTCCAGCCAGTCGGCAGTCCGACTGGGGGTGCGCGGTGCCTGCATATCCGGACACAGGGCGGCAATCGCCTGGGTGCCGACACGTTGAAGCCGACGCAGCATCCGGTGGGTCGGCCAAAGGCGGGCCTCGATGCTCAGGATCTGCTCGCCAAGAGTTTGGGGGGCGTTGGCGGCGATTTGTGCGTCATCCGCCCTCCACCCTTCACGATCAGCCTCGATGGCTTGATTGGTGGCGTCCGAATGGCCGGGGAAGAAGTCTGCCGAGGAAGAAGAATGGAGAGCAAGGTTAAAGATTAGAGGCCGACTCAACTAGCCGTCGGCAGCTTAGAAAAGGAAAATGAAGGGAAGCTCACCGTCGACGAGATCTTCGATCGCGTGGAAGCCGGAGACCAGCGTCGTCTCCGTGTCGGTCCAGGAGGAGCGTTCGGACATGAATTCGGCAAGGAGGGCGGCCTCCTTATCCTCCACCTCCTTCTAGGCCTTCTGGAGCAGCTCCTTCTGCTCCGCCAGCTGCGTAGCCAGCCGGTCGCGCTCCTCCGTCAGCCGGCCGCACTCCTCCTCCTTGACACGCAGCGCGGCGTTGGCCTCGCCCAGCTGCTGCTGCAGGGCGGCGTTGGCCTCTGAAGAAGGAGGAGGGGTGTCAGTCGTCAACAAGGAAGAAAGGTCACCGGGGAGATCCGGCCCGACTGCTCAGCAGTCGGCCTGAATCTCGGGGACTACAGCCCGCGGGTGCGCCAGCGCGCCCTCGCAAAGAAGGAAGAGCAGTCACCCCGGCTGTCCGACATGTCAGCGGTCCGCTTGGCTAGCTCCTCAACATTGGCGTTGAAGGCGGTCACGCGAAGATTGTGGTAGTCCTGCATCAAAATTCCAGACAAAGTGTTGGTACTTGGAACTCACCGATTAGAGTTCCGAGCCGCCTGCTCAGCAGCCGGCCCAAAACTCGGGGACTACACCCAGTGGGTGCGTTGGCACGCCCCCACAAAGAAAAACAAGAAACAAAAACAAAAAGGAAGGACGCATACCCAGATGGTTGTTCGCGACACCAGATACGCCTTGGTGCATTCCTTGATGGCGTCGCCCTCAGCTCGGAGCTTGGCTTGGATGTCCAAGAGCGCCCGGTTCAACGGGCCCGTCCCACCTCCCTGCACCCACCTAGTGGGCACGGCACTCGACACCTCGGTGTCCAGGATCTTGGAGCTCGTGGTGACGGTTTCCAGAGGGCGCGGCGCTGAGGCCGCCTTCGCGAGACGGCAGCGCGTCGGCGTGCCGACCTCGAGAGCCAGGCCCGTCGCCACCACGCCTTCAGTTGGCGGCACCGGCGGGTCCGCCTGGCGCGCTTCCGGAGGGCGGCGGTGGCGGCACAATTACGTCCGGCGTGGCGGTGTCGTTGGCGTCCCTCTCCATGACCGGGTTCTCATCACCGACTTCCCTAGTCTGCGCCGTGAACTCTGGTGGTGGCGGCGCAGAGTTCAGTGGGACGACAAACACCGCCGACTGGCGGTGTGCGGCTTCTTCAGCGCGCTTCTTCTCCGCGTCGGCGGCCTCCGCCTTATCGGCTTCCGCCTTCTTCAGACAGGTGGCTTCCTGCTCCTCGCGCGCGTTCCGCTCCGTCGCCTCCCAGAGTTCGGCGGCCAGATTAATCCGCCGGGTGGTGGAGGAGGTCTCGCCGACTTTACGACGAAGCCGGCGGCCAACTTCTCAAGAGAGAGTGGGGCCCTAAAGTTGAGAAAATAAAGCAAAGGGATTTTAGACAGAGTCAACAAAGAAATGTGAAGATGCAAAGGGAGGTAGCACTTACGCCGAAATCAGTTGCGGCGTCTTCACCACCTTCTGGAAGCGGTTGGCCTTTGCGGCCGCTTCGTCCCGCTTGGTCGCTGCGGCTGAGCCCTTGGGCTTCTTCGGCCGGCTGTCGAACAGGCTCGTCTCGGCGCTAAGCTTATTGGCGCCGCCTTGAGCGTCCGGCGCGGCGGACGAGCTCGCGCCCGGCTGGCCGGCTCCTGGCTAGTGGCGTGGGGCGACCTCCTCATCATCGTCAGGCCAGTCCTCGAGACTGGCCCCAAGTCTCGGGCCACCCGCTGCGCCGCTTCCTACCTCGGCGTCGTCCTCCAGGGCTGCCGCCCCCAAGTCGGGGTCGTCAACATCGCTCTCCGCTCGGTCGAGGAGGAATTCGCGGTCCAGCCCCACGGTGCCGGCTGCTGGCTGGAGGGGGGGGGGTTTTGACCAAAGCCAACTGGTCAGATTGGACAAGACAGACTCGGCAGCAAAGAAGTCGGGAGAGTCGAAGAAAAAGAGAAAAGAAAGATGACTCACCAGAGGCGGAGGGGCGGCACGTGAATACGGCTCCTTGTCGAACTGCCACTCTTATTTGAGGTCGCAGCTCGCAAGATAATTCACCATATAGGCTACCTCCTCATGAGGCATCTCCTTGGTGCACATCCGACTCGGGTCCCGGTGCCCGCTCATCTGGCAGATCATGTGGGGGCGACTTTGGAGTGGGAGCACTCGGCGCGCCACGAAGGCGGCCAGCAATCCGGCCCGGTCAGGCCCTCCGACTGCGTCAGCACTCGGAGTCGCGCAACGGCGTCGGCTCCTGCAGGCGTCAGCGTCCTGGCCCGATGCGACCAGTTGGGCTGCCTCCCCGCCGGTGGGCCGGCTACGTTGGCCGGCAGATTGACCCAATCACCCTCCACTGAGACGTTCTTCACGTAGAAGTACGACTGCTGCCACATCTTCACCGACTTTATCAGCTTGATGGAGGGAAACGGGTTGTCGGCCCCCGACCTCCGCACGGCGATGAACGCGCCGCACTGAGCCGGCACTCCTGCGGCTTGGGTGCCGAGCTTGGAGTAGAAGAACTCCCCCCAGAGCTTGATGGTGGGGAGAACACCGAGGAAGCCTTCGCACAAGGTGACGAAGGCGGATAATAGCACCACTGTGTTGGGGGTGAGGTGGTGCGGCTGGAGTCCGTAGAACTCCTGCGGCGCTGGCGAAATATCCACCCTCCGCGCGAGGCGGACCCGCACGAGGTCCTCGCTAGGGAATCGACGCGTCTTGCGGAGGAAATCGTCGTGGACCTCCGAACCGCCCCAGGTGCCGGAGTGCGCCGTAGGGGGCATGACAGCGGAAGAAGAGCTCATTGTGAGCAGACCACCGCAGCGCTCGGCGTAGTTTGAGATGCGGAGAAAGAAGAAGAAGAAGAAGAAGAAGAAGAAGAAGAAGAAGAAGAAGAAGAAGAAGAAGAAGAAGAAGAAGAAGAAGAAGAAGAAGAAGAAGAAGAAGAAGAAGAAGAAGAAGAGGAAGAAGAAGAAGAAGAAGAAGAAGCAATGAGGAGGAGGGACGCGTGTGCTCCGTCGCTCCCCCTCCTCCCCCTACTTATAGCCTCATGGGCTGTGAAGCCGAGGGGGCGGTTATGGGATCTACTGCGCCCACTACCCCATGCCCCCCACATTTATCGCGCAAAGTTACTGCGTGTAGTAACTCTGTGGGAACCTTAACCGTCCCCCCCCCCCCGGCTGCAGCGGA
>NC_041390.1:463497419-463535798 GCF_002162155.2 Triticum dicoccoides
GTCGCGTGTATGGGTAGGCGGGCTGGCCCGGCCGCTGGTTGCCACATGGCGGGCCCAAAACGGGTGGCGGCCAGGAAGCTTAGCTGGTACGCCACAGAGTTCCCGCCGGAGCATTCGCAAGTTTTGGACGAGTCAAATTAGGCGAATTCGACTCCTACCAGTCGGCCCGGCAGAGTCGAACGAGGTTTCCACCTCAAATACTCGGAGAAAGAAACTACTGAGGCTCCTCAGCTGGTTGTCCGCGGCACCTCATTAGCTTCGGGGACTACTGTCGGAGTAATGGGCCATGGGTAGGCTAAACCAAGGCCCAAAACCTTTCAAGACATCAGGGCCGACTGCGCCCCTCAAGACGACAGATGAAGAGCCGCCTTCTGGAGGACGGCTGAAGGAACAGTCGGCTGCCCGCATGCATCCAAGTCCTAGAGGTGAGGTCAAGACCGGCTGACTCCGCCTGGCGGCTTCCGGAGAAGCCGACCACGGGGAGTCGGCCCACGGCACCAACAAAGCCTATGCCCTCGTCAGGGGGATGGGATAGGGAGTGGCAACAGTGAAGCCCACTCCCTCCCCTTTTCCAGGAGATGGCTAGGCCACAGTGCGCTGTACCAACGAAGATCTCCGTCTGGCGCGGCACTGTTGCCATGCCATCCCTGACATCAGCAACAGCGGGCGAAGTCCTGTGCCCACGATAGCCTGACGGTACGATCCACGGATGATGGGCCCTACCAGTCAGCGAGAGCCCGGAAGACGGCAAGGGCACCACCAGTCGGACCCGTAGGAGGTCGGCCCCCGGGAGTCGGCCTGCCCCTCCCATGGGTTCCCCACGCCATTGACCATACAAGACAGGGAGTGGCAACAGTGATCACCCGCAAGCGGCGGGACTGTAGTCACGACCCCATGGCGAAGCCCGCGTCATTAGAGGCACATCTACAATAATCGGCAGCCGGCAAGACCCGCAAGTGGCGGGTACGGTTTGTCGGCTCCATACCAAACCAGTCGGCGGGGCCCACCAATCGGCGGGCCCCAGCAGTCGGCAGAAGGGCCGGCAGGCGAAGAGACCGACGGCTGGGCCCTGCGCCCAGACAGTTTACCATTATACCCTCGGGGGAGGCCTATATAAACCCCCCAGGGCACCCATGCAAAGGGTTCCGATCCATTAGAACTAGAGCAGACTATAGAGGGGGAGAGAGCTGACCCTGCCTTCTCCTACCTTCGGATACAGCTCGAGGAGCGCCCTTATATTCACTTTGCCTTAGTTATCATGCGGAGACCCCGCAGAGCAGGACGAGGGGTGTTATCTCCTAGGAGAGCCCCGAACCTGGGTAAAGTATGCCGGCGTTCGTGTCTACGCCTCATCCCGTTTCCAGGCACCGGCGATGTTCTACTCACCCCCACCATGATAAGCCATCCATTGGCATATGTCGCACCCAACCCCCGACACAGAGGTCCTAAGGGGCCTCAAAGCAGGAACTTCCAGGAAGAAGCTCGAAGCCTACTGTAGGGGCTGGCTAGACGAGCTCCTGTCTATGCTGTGGTCCATCCACACCACCGCAACCAAGCCGACTGGCGAAACTCCATTCTTCCTCGTCTACGAAGCTGAAGCGGTTCTCCCGCATGAGGTCAGGCATCGCTCTGCACTGATCTTGGCGTTTGACGAGGCACGCCAGTATGCCACGCAGGGGATGGACCTCATGCTGGGGAGGAACGCCGCTGTCAAGCCTCGCTCGGAGCGGCATGGCACCAGCAGGCGCTGCGGCGATATCACTGCCGCAGCATCCGCTCCAGGATGCTCAACGTGGGCGATCTCGTCCTACGGTGGGTACTCTCCAGGGAAGGGCTGCAGAAGCTTTCACCCATGTGGTAGGGCCCGTTTAGGGTCGCCCATGTCTCCAGGTCTGGCGTCGCGCGCCTGGAGATGTAGGACAGGATCCCCATCCAGAACACCTGGAAGATCCAGCACCTCCGGAAGTTCTACCCATGAAGCAAGGCCCAGTGCCTGTGAAGGTCTCCACTCGTGACACTCTCACGTAATAATGAGTGAGGTTGTGCACGCCCCGGAGTCTCCAGAGTGCCGCCCTCCGGCCTCGGGGGCTCCCCCCCACGTCCTTTTGGCGGCACTTAGCTCTGCGCTGGTGAGAAGACTAGACTAGGTGCCGGACGCGGCTGTTCATTTGCTTTCTGTACCTGGTTTGCAACCTTTTTATGAAATTTGGAGCTCTGGCGTTTCTCGATTGCTCAGTTGGCTTTTCTTCCTTTACTTCGCCTGCTTCTTTGCTTTGTGTCAGGGAGAATGGCAGTTGCCCATCGCTCTCCCTCGTGCGCGTCGCGCGAGGGCTGGGCAGGTGTGTGCATGCGCTGGGCTAGCCCACGCCGCGAACACACCTCGCCAAAGCCCTGTTACCCTAGAGCTTCGGCTCCCTTGATCTTCATGAGGCGCCCTCTAATGAGCTCGTGATCTATGCACCCTCTTAAAGCCCATGCCCCTGGGGTACTGTGGCGCGGTGCACTAGCCACGACCAGCTCATGCTTGAGAACTCGCGCAAGAAAGGATAAGACATCCGACAAAGTTTTCTAACAACTTCGCAGCTTCACGATGCCTCCTGAGGTCAGTGACTCTCGATCCGTCAGCAAGGAGGGCCTCTCCAGATAATGAAGCATGCGCCCTCACGAGGAGGGAAACTACCGTGAGTGTATCAAGTTAAGTTATCCAACAATACGCATTTGGAGCATGAACACCGCAGCATAACATCGGAACGATAAGCATAGCATAGCAGCATAAATACCATGGTTCAATACACGCCCTTGCAGGGCCCTCTACTTTTTTCAAATGCAGGAAGAAGGGAAAGGTTAAACAAAAGCGGCCCGCACAACCGTAGCAGCTCACGAGGCCTGGCTGCAAGGGCCTCTCAGACTCAGCTCAACCTGAGCCCTCCTCACGCTTCATCGTCGCGCGGTGACGGGACGACCCACCACCATCATCGGAGAGAGCCCGGCGGCATGGTGGATGGTCGTAGCCGCCGCTGCTGGTGCTCTCGCTGGCGGAGGAGCCGCTTCCGCTGTACGAGCCGCGGTGTCACCATGGGCAAGCTCGCCCTCAGCGTTGCCACGGCCGTCATCAAGGCCAAGCTCATCGCCGCCGCCACATTCTTAGGGGCAGCACCCTGCGCGACGACCATCTCCCCCAAACACCCCCACGAAGAGGGTCGCGACACTGTCATACTTGAAGTGGAGGGTGCACCTCCTGCTCAGACTGTGTGCGTGGGCGAACGCTTGCCAGCCGCGTGCCAGGGCCACATTTCCCGCGGCGGAGACCTCCACCACAACCCACGAGGCCTTGCCGCAGCAACCATCGGCCTGCAGCGAGAGGCCGTCAAGACCCATGGTCGGCAGCTTGCTGGCAAAGAAGCACGGAAGCTAGAGCCAGGTGCTAGCCGGACTCTCCGACCACACGATGAACTCCGGGAGCACCTCTGCCGAGTGGAAGCGTGGCCGGGGAGGCCGGCCAACCACGGCGCGCCTCCCCTTGTCAAGGGGGCTGCCTCGCCTTGGGCGGCTCCTGCCGCAAGAAGAGACACCACCGTGGCCACCAAGGATGACGCTGGTCCCTGAAGGAGTGCGCCCACGCCCCCGAGGAGCCACCGCAAGGGTCGCGGCGTGCTTACGAGGGCAGCCCCTCCCTCTCTTGGGTAGCGGCAAGCCGGGTCCCTCCTGGTGAGCCATCCCCTTCTCGGCGGCGGAGAACCTCTTTGTCGGTGCCATCGGAGCTATGGGAAGACGGTGAGGCAAAGAGGAAGAAGACAGAGTGTGTGGCGAGAAGAAGGAGATGAGCAAGGGGGCTCCGCCCCTCTCCTCATTTATAGCCAAGAGGAGGCCAACCGACAGCCTCCACGATCGCACGTAATGATGATTTTTCTCTGCATGCAGCAGAGTCTCATCAAGTCGAACGGTTGCCGAGGAAGCGTGGGGAAGCGAAGGCGCCCACGTCCCATTAATCTCCATGCATCGCCTGAGGCCGCAGAAGGTTAGGGCCCGCGGTGCTCCGCACTTGCCCTTTGGCTTCACCTCAAAGCCAAGTTTGAGCGCGCCTTGGGCCCGGGGGCTACTGTCGGCGTCCTGGGAACAGGGGTACCAAGACTTGCCTACCTGCGGCCCACGGCATGGCTCCATCAAACGATACGGCCCAACTTCAACAGAAACAACTCAAGACCCTCGCGAGGGGCCAAGCCTCGCGAGTCGGACAACACCAAGAACTCCCTAGGGGCGGCCTAACTAGGCTGGCTCCCGAGGAGCAGAGATATCTATGCAAGGTGCACCTCGCGAGGTTCACATGATGTGAGCCATGACGACCAAGGCCAGGCGGGCACCAGCGGGCGTAGTGTATCAATTTCCTCTTTGGTGCTAAGGAGGTAAGCGCAGACACTTAGTCCCGACGAATCAGGGAAAGGTTTCCATTCCGGTGCAACAAGACCAAGACCACCAAGACGACGGGACGGAGGTCATCACGGAGCCCACCGCAGCGTCACCACAAGAGCCTTTTGCGGGTGAATACTACTTTTGTCAGGATATCTTGTACTAGTTGTCTCCCTTCAAATTTGGTTGTTGTGGGATCCCTTCCCCCTACATTTGGAAAGAGGACCAAGGCCACTATAAATAGGACTTAGCCACCACCATTGGGAGGGGGAGATCCATTATTCCACCCTGACCACCTCACCAGCTCATTAAGCTCAAGAACACCTCACCTCCTGAGGTTGTTCCACCACTGTACTAGTTCATCCTCAGCCCCTCGAGGCAATCCACCACAAAGCTGGAGTAGGGTATTACACCGCAAGGTGGCCCAAACCAGGATAAATCCCTATGTCTCTTGTTCTTTGGTTCGTTGATCTAGGCCATGGAATCGTTGAGCGGGCAGACTGGGGAGAGAGGGTTCTTCGCACGCACCCCAGAGTTCGAACCTCTCAAGGGTCTGCAGAACCCAGAATCCGACATACTGGGCCAGCCTTTTTCACCGGAATGGGCCATTATTGGGCCGTGCCACATGTTGACCTATCATAGGCGCCTCCTGTCTAGTAAGTGGATGACATCTATCCCAACGGTGAGCCAACATGTGTTTCCTCCAGCCAATGACAATTTTACACATGGAAAATCCCCATTGTTCTGGGCTATTAACGGGTTACCGGATCCAAACCGGAACCCGATAGCTTAACGGCGACCCGTTACGGTGGATGCCACGTGTTGGTCACCCTTGACAAAAGCACTTCTGTGATGCACGATTTATCGTCCTGGAAGTGGACACTTCCCTGATGATAATTTTGGTAATGTCATGGAACACTTCTACGACAGCACTGGTATGACTATCTTGATCCTGTCATAAAATCGTCATGGATGTACATGAATGAAAGAAAACGTGACCTACTGTGACAAACACGTATCATCACGGAAGTGTATTTTTTTGTAGTGTGAGGTGGTGCCGCTGATGACTCCACTCTCCTGAGGTCCTTGGTGGGGCAGCTGCTTCTTCTCCTTGGGGATAGCCTTAGGAGGGTAGATGGCACCTTCGTCGTCTGGGTTCTCGACCGGCACATCCTGGTAGGCACGCTCGGGAGAGCACACCCCGTCCTTCTCCTCGCAGGCGACCGTGATGATGCCATAGCTCCCTGGCATCTTGAGGACATTGTAACCATGATGGGTCACCGCCATGAACTTGGCCAGGGCCGGATACCCAAGGATGGTGTTGTATGGAAGGAAAATGTGGGCGACGTCAAAGTCGATGAGCTCAGTGTGGTAGTTCTCGTGCTTGCCAAAGGTGACAGAGAGGTGGATCTGCCCTATCGGGGTGGTGGATCCATTGGTCACTCCTGAGAAAGGCTTGGTAGGCTGCAGATGTTCATAGGGCACCTGGAGTCGGTCGAACGTTTCGATGGAGAGAACGTTGAGACCCGCACCGCCATCGATGAGAGTCTTGGTGACAAGCACATTGCTGATGGTAGGTGAGCGCCGCATCAGGAGGGAACCGCCAGTTGCCACGCACTTGAGCTGGTCAGATGAGTTGAAGGCGATGGTACACTTGGACCACCTGAGCGGACGCATCACCTCGAGCTTGGGGAGGGCCGCATTCACCTCACGGGCAAACTGCTTGAAGATGGGATGAGAGACAGGGGCCTGAGCGCCGCCTAGGATGTAGGCGATGGCACGAAGCTCCTAGAAGCCCCCACCCCCTCGTCCTGGTGGTGGTCGTCATTCCTTCTTGTTGGTGGCGGCAGCAAAGGAAGGCCAGTGTTGCCCTGAGGACGGTCCTCATGAGGCTGGTCCCTCTAGGGGCCCTCACGAGGCTGGTCTTTCCATCGGTCCTCACGAGGCTGATCACGCCACTCCTGGTGGGGGTCGCAGCCATCCCAACGTCCTCCACCTCGGCCTCCTCCGCGGCCATAGCCTCGATCGCTGCGCTCGGGGCGAGGACTGAGGCGCCCGTCCCGGATGGCCCTCAGCTCTTGGCAATCATTGGTGTTGTGGATGTGCATGTTGTGGAAGACGCAGAATGGGTGACTGCCCTTGGATGAGTCTGGGTGGTCGCAGCCGCGCTTCATCTCTGGTTCGGCCGTGAGCACGGCCGGCCCCTTGCGCTTCACGTCCTTGCCTTTGGCCTTCTTGTCTTCTGAGTCAGCCCTTGGTTGCTCCAAGAGGGAGAGGCATCCTTCCTTAGATCTCGCACACTTGGTTGCCATGTTGAACATCTCCAGAGCCATGCACAGGTCCTCATGTATGGCGAGCTCATCCTTCATCTTGATGTCGCGGACACCATCAGTGAATGTTGAGATGATGGCCTCGTCCGACACCTTGGGGATCTTGAGGCGGATGTTGTTGAAGCGCTGGATGTACTTCTACAACGTCTCTCTTGGTTGCTGCCTGATGCTATGTAGGTCGCCCGCAGTCGGTGGGCGGTCGCGAGTGCCCTGGAAGTTGATGACGAAACACTCTCGCATTTCGTCCGAGGAGGAGATCGATCCCGCAGGCAGCCTCAGGAGCCACGAGTGCGCACCATCCTTGAGGGCCATGGGAAACCAGTTCTCCATCACCTTCTCATCGCCGTTGGCTGCCTCAATGCTTAGCTCGTAGAGCTGCAGGAACTCGGCAGGGTCGGGGGTGCCATTGTAGCGTGGAGGCAGGCCGAGCTTGAACTTCCCCAGCCAGACGTGTCGGCGTTCTGGGAACGGGGGTCCCCACACTTGCCTACCTGTGGCCCACGGTGTGGCTTTGCTAGCAGGCCTGTACATCCCATCTTCATCAACAAGGCATTCAAGACCTTCGCGAGGGGCCAAGCCTCGCGAGGCGGAGGACGCAAGACCTCCTCAGGAGCGGCCTCGCCGGGCAGGCTCGCGAGGGGCCGAGTTCAAGCCCAGGCAAACCTCGCGAGGTTCTCGTGACGTGAGCCATGACGATCGAGACCAGGCAGGCGCCAGCGCATGCAGCGTCCTTGTTTCCTCTTTGGTGATAAGGGGGCAAGCGCAGGCGCGGAGTACCGAGGCATCAAGCAAAGGTTTCCATATCAGTGCAACGAGACCAAGATCAGCAGGACGGCAAGATGGAGGTCACCATGGAGCCCAAGGCGGCGTCACCACCAGAGCCTTTTGCAGGCGAAGACCACTTTTGTCAGGATAAGCTCTACTAGTTGTCCCCTTTCAAATTGGTTGTTGTTGGCTCCCTTCCCGCTCAATATTTGGGGAGAGGACCAGGGCCTCTATAAATAGAACTAGCAACCACCGTAGCTAGGGAGACCTCATCTTAGATTAGAACTAGTTCATCCCCGCAATCACATCCACCAAGCACAAGAACACCTCTCCTCAGGAGGCTGTTCTTCCCCCTGTACTGTTCATCCTCAGCCCTAGAGGCAATCCATCACCACCACACTGGAGTAGGGTATTACACCACAACAGTGGCCCGAACCAGTATAAATCTTGTGTCCTTTGTGTTGTGAGTTCGTCGATTTAGTCTGTAAGATCTTAGCTGAGTTAGGACGTGGATCGGTAGGGGGGAAATCTTCGTGCGCACCCCAGTGTTCAAACCTTAAGGGTTTTGCTGGAACCCGTGATCCGACATTTGGCGCGTCGGGTAGGGGTGTGCCGAAGCTTCCCTTCCGTCGCTCCGCGTCACATCGCTTCATCGTCTCCATGGCACACGCACGCCACGCCCGGGCCGAGCGCCGGGCTGCCCTCGCCAGACGCGTTGCTCAGACGGCCCTTGTCGGCGGGCCACCCCGTTGCTCTCCGTCGCCTACCGCCAACACTGCCAACGGCCCGGCGAGGAATGAGCAGCAAGCATCCTCGCTGCACGCCTCGGTGCGACAGGACGGGCGCACCGCCACTCCATCGCTGACTCCCGCTGGTTCGCCGTCTCATGCTCGTCGCGTCCCCACAGACGCACGAGCCGCGCTCCTCATGGCGCACGAGCTCCTGCGCTAACACCCAGTCGATGACCTCTATGAGGACTGGCTTGACCACATCGCCGAGCTTGTCCGCGCCGCAGGGGGCTCCCCTGCGCCGTCCCTCTCTCTGCCTCGCCCTCCGCCAGCCACGGGCGACGCAGTTCACAAAGCACCTCCACCACCTCTGCGCGTGAAGAAAGAAGTTGTCAAGAAGTCCCTCGACCGCAAGAGAACACTCTGCCACTCCTCGCACCGCCGCGCCAGGATCGTTTGCTGCGGCAAGGCCCTGCGCCGCTTGCCATAGCAGCGCACGGGTGCCAGGACCAAGTTCCACCTCCAAGGCGGGCCCCGGTGACCACGGCCGGCTGCCGCGCCTTCACCCCCGAGCTGCTTAGCATCGCCTGGCCAGGCAAGTTCAAGCCATATCTGCCTCCTCGCTACGACGGCACCCCTGACCATGCAGAGTTCCTGTAGCTCTACGAGCTAAGCATCGAGGCGGCCAACGGCGACGAGAAAGTCATGGCGAACTGGTTTCCCATGGCCCTCAAGGATGGCGCCCGCTCCTGGCTCCTGAACCTGCCTCCAGGCTCGATCTCCTCGTGGGACGAGATGCCCGACCGCTTCGTTGCCAACTTCCAGGGCACTCGCGACCGCTCCCCGGTCGCGGGTGACCTGCGTCGCGTCAAGCAACAACCAGGAGAGACCCTCCAGAAGTACATCCAGCGCTTCAACAACGTTCTTCTCAAGACCCCCAAGGTGACGGACGAGGCCATCATTGCCACGTTCTCTAATGGCGTTCGTGACGTCAAGATGAAGGAGGAGCTTGCCATCCACGAGGAGCTGTGCACGTCTCTGGAGTTGTTCAACCTGGCGACCAAGTGCGCCAGAGCTGAGGAGGGGCGCCTCTCCCTCCTCCAGCTCCCGGGTGCGGACCCGGAGGAGAAGAAAGCCAAAGCCAAGGACGTGAAGCGCAAGGGAGCAGTCATGCTCGCGGCGGAACCAGACACCAAGCGCGACAGAGACCAGCATGAGTCATCCAAGAGCAGCCGATCGTTCTGTGACTTCCATAACCTGCATACCTACAACACCAGTGACTGTCAAGAGCTCAGAGCCATTCGAGAAGGACGCTTCGGTCGACGCCCCGAGCGCAGCGACCGGGGCTATGGCCAAGGAGGAGGATGTGCGGGCGGACGCTGGGACGACCGTGGCCCACGCCAGGAGTGGCGCGACCGGCCTCGTGAGGACCCCTGGCAGGATCAGCCTCGCGAGGGCGCCTGGAGGGACCAGCCTCGTGAGGATCATCCTCAAGGCAATGCTGGCCTTCCTCCACTACCGCCACCACCCAGAAGGAATGATGACCACCATCAAGACGAGGGGGCTGGGGGCTTCCAGGAGCCGTGCGCTATCGCCTGCATCTTGGGCGGAGCTCAAGCCCCAGCCTCACAGCGTATCTTCAAACAGTTTGCTTGTGAAGTGAATGCAGTCCTCCCCAAGCTCGAGGCCACACGCCCGCTCAGATGGTCCAAGTGCCCCATCACATTCAGTTCGGCAGACCAGCTCAAGTGCGCAACTACAGCAGGCGTCCTCCCAATCCTCTGTTCACCAGTCATTAGCAACGTGCAAGTTACCAAGACCCTCATCGACGACAGCGCAGGGCTCAATGTCCTGTCCGTCGAGACATTCGACAACCTCCAAGTGCCATATGACCAGCTTCAGCCTACCAAGCCTTTCTCAGGAGTGACCGACGGCTCTACTACCCCGATCGGGCAGGTCCGCCTCCCCGTTACCTTCGGAGAACGCAACAACTACCGCACCAAACTCATCGACTTCGATGTTGCCTACATCCGCCTGCCATACAACACCATCCTCGGGTATCCAGCCCTGGCCAAGTTCATGGCGGTGACCCATCACGGCTACAATGTCCTCAAGATGTCGGGAAGCGTCGGAATCATCACAGTCCCGTGCGACGAAAGAGACGCGGTGTGCTCCCTCGAGCGTGCCTTCCAAGCTGTAGCAATCGACGACCCCGATAGCCAGGGCGAGCGCCCTCCTAAGGCCACCCCCAAGAAGAAGAAGCAGTTGCGCCACGCAGGGCCTCAGGTAAGTGGTGCCTCGTCAGGATCGGCGCCCGCGCTTGGGACGCCTCCCTCCATCGCATAGGAAAGTGCACCCAGCGCCCCTCTCGGGCAGGGCTCGGGGGCTCTCTTTTGGAGGGTGAGGGAGTCCTGGATTAGGGGGTGTTCGGATAGCCGGACTATACCTTCAGCCGGACTCCTGGACTATGAAGATACAAGATTGAAGACTCCGTCCCGTGTTCGGAAGGGACTTTCCTTGGCGTGGAAGGCAATCTTGGCGATACGGATATGAAGATCTCCTACCATTGTAACCGACTCTAGTAACTCTAACCCTCTCTAGTGTCTATATAAACCGGAGGGTTTTAGTCCGTAGGACAACGTACACATCAACAATCATGCCATAGGCTAGCTTCTATGGTTTAGCCTCCTCGATCTCGTGGTAGATCTACTCTTGTACTACCCATATCATCAATATTAATCAAGGAGGACGTAGGGTTTTACCTCCATCGAGAGGGCCCGAACCTGGGTAAAACTTCGTGTCCCTTGTCTCCTGTTACCATCCGGCCTAGACGCACAGTTTGGGACCCCCTACCCGAGATCCGCCGGTTTTGACACCGACATTAGTGCTTTCATTGAGACTTCCTCTATGTCGTCGCCATCAGGAAGGATGCCTCGCCCCGTCTTTAAAGACGGCACCGTTGCTAAGGGAGCTTTGGCTGTCGGCCAAACCATCCGGTTAGGTGGCTTTCTTATGACCGCCTGTTCGGCTTCTACGCCGACGATGACCTCTCGAGCCATCAAAAACAATCTTCATGTCAACTCGGAACTCGCCGAGCAGTTAGATCCAATAGAGCTTTCCTCCATAAGAGAGCTCTTGGATTGCTTCGCCGCCCTGGGAGTCGCTACGGATTACGACCAGATTGGGCCTAAAACCGATCTGAGAGAGATTAACTCTCCCCAAGTCACCCATCATGTTGCCGTGGTAGAGGGACAGTGCGTCGACCCTTCATCTATCTTAAGGACTCGCTATGTCCGGATTCCCGATCCCTCCAAGCCGGATACCCGCGGAGGGGAGGATATCACTCAAGACCTGAACTTAGAGTCAGGCGACGGGCTGGATTCATTAGACAACATCCAGGAATCCAAATTTTCGAGTTCAGAAATTCCTCGACCTCTGAGCCTTAGATGGGGTGAGACTTCGGATTTAATTCCACCCACCCACCCCAACATAAGCGATCTATCCAAAATCAGGCAAGAACCCGATGAAATAGTACATCATTACTGGGCCAGATTCCTCCTGGTTAAGAACAGGCTAAGGGACTGCCGCGAGGAAGACGCAATCTCAATCTTCTGCAATAATTGCACGGACAAGGGAATACTCAACGCCATAAGTCGCCATGATATTACACGCTTCGCTGACTTGGCATCCATTGTACGAAAGTACTGTGCGATGGAAAGCGCCTGGAAAACCGAAATAAAATTTTGGGACAATCCGGCCCTGAATACAAACCCAGTCCGAAATAAAAGGGTGTATCATCACCAGTCTCGCGGGTCAAGCACTAAAAAGCAAAAACCCTCTACAGGGCAGGGAACCGTACTGGAAGGATGGCTTAATGGACCCTGTAAAATTCACAGTACAGAGGACGCCACACCAACTCACAGCCTCAGAGCATGTTGGATACTCCGGCAGGTGGCCAAAATTGGCGAAAATCTCCTAATTCCGGAGGCCACAAAAAGCCACCCCAGAGACACCAATACGGTATTAACAGTATTCGAGACTTTCGCATCAAATAATATGCGAAAAAGGACACTCCGCAGCCTTGCCAAAGTCTACCAAGTAGCAACAATAAACCCATGGAGTGACACGACTATTACCTTTAACGCTAGTGATGAACCTAAATTCCGAACAGCCCGAGCACCAGCCGCATTGGTCCTCAGTCCAATAGTGGACGGCTTTCGTCTTACCAAGGTACTCATGGACGGCGGCAGTGGATTGAACCTCATTTATGAGGAGACCCCTTCAAAAAATGGAAATAGACTGGAACCACATTGAGCGAAGCAGCACAACCTTTAGAGGAATAATCCCCAGTCGGGAAGCGCGCTGTACAGGAAAAATCACACTAGATGTGGTGTTCGGCACGCCGGATAATTACAGGTCTGAAGAGGTCACGTTCTAGGTGGCTCCGTTCAGCAGCGGTTATCACGCTCTGCTAGGGCGGGAAGCGTTTACAATCTTCCAAGCAATACCCCATTACGGGTACATGAAGCTCAAGATGCCCGGGCCTAACGGGATCATCACTCTCGCCAGTGATCCGGACATAGCACTCCACGCCGAAAACAAGACAGCCGCACTGGCCCTCGAGGCACTATCTGAAGCCCTAGCGGCTGAGGAGCTGACTGCGCTGCACTCTACGGTGAATAGGGACGATGTGGTACTCGACAAAAGATCCAAGTCCACCTCCTTTAAACCGGCGGATGAAATAGTCAAATTCCAAGTCCATCCAACGGACCCCAATAAAACAGCTTCCATCGGGGCACAGTTAAACCCTGATGTCGACGCCGCATTGCGAGAGTTCCTACGTGAGAACTGGGACATTTTCGCCTGGCACCCTTCAAATATGCCAGGAATCCCACGCAGGCTGGCCGAGCACAGCTTAAATATCCAAACAGTATTCAAACCTGTCAAACAGGCTCTTCGGTGTTTTTCCGAACCTAAGAGACATGCCATGGGAGAGGAGCTAGCAAAGCTATTGGAGGCCGAATTCATCAGAGATATAAAACATCCGGACTGGCTAGCAAACCTGGTGATGGTACCAAAGAAGGACAAATCCTGGCGCCTGTGTGTTGATTTTAAAGACCTTAACAAGGCCTGCCCAAAGGATCCCTTCCCCCTCCCCCGCATCAATCAAATTATCAACGCTACCGCAGGACACGATTCGTTGTGTTTCCTCGATGCATATTCTGGCTACCATCAAATCAAGATGGCAGAACCAGACCAAGCCGCAACGACATTTATCACACCATACGGGCCATTCTGCTTCAACACGATGCCCTTCGGGCTCAAAAACGCCGGCGCAACATATCAGCGCATGATTCAAACATGTCTGGCAAACCAAATCGGCAAAACAGTGGAGGCATTTGTAGATGATGTGGTCGTCAAAATAAGACATGTTGAATCTCTAGTAGATGACTTGAGGCTCACATTTGATAACCTCCGAACATACAACATCAAGCTCAACCCGGAAAAATGCGTTTTCGGCGTTCCAGCCGGAAAGCTCTTGGGCTTCATTGTATCCGGTAGAGGAATTGAAGCAAATCCAGCCAAGATCCGAGCTCTGTCGCAACTGGATATCCCAAAGGACCGATGCGTCGCGGCTGTAAGCCGCTTTATCTCCCGCTTTTGAGAAAAGGCCCTACCCCTTTACCGCCTCCTTCAGCGCACCGAACACTTCAAATGGACGGATGCAGCCATGGCCGGACTCGACGAAATAAAAGCCATACTGGCAACAAACCAAGTCCTGGCCGCGCCAAACATTGGCGAACCAATGCTATTATACATTGCAGCAACACATCAGGTTGTAAGCGCTGTGCTCGTCGTCGAACGAGAAGCGGACGGACACAAATTCCCCCTTCAAAAGCCGGTCTATTATCTGTCCACTATCCTCACTCCCTGCAAATCACGGTACCCGCATTATCGAAAGATTGCGTACGCGGTATTCATGGCATCCCGGAAGCTACGACACTACTTTCAAGAGTGTTCAATAACAATAGCCTTGGAAGTACCACTTAACGATATTATAAACAACCGTGATGCAACGGGCCAGATTGCAAAATGGGCCATTGAGCTCCTCCCGTTCGACATAACTTATAAGCCACGACGAGCCATCAAGTCACAAGTCTTGGCCGACTTCGTCGCAGAATGGACGGAGGCCGAACTCCCTAAAGAGTACGGCACATACTCAAATTGGATCATGCATTTCGACGGCTCCAAGATGTTGGCCGGACTAGAGGCTGGCGTCATTTTGACATCCCCCACAGGAGACACAGTTCAATACGTATTACAGATTATGTACACGGACTCCAACAATGCAGCCGAATATGAGGCCCTTTTACATGGTCTCCGGATGGCAGTATCCATGGGCATTCAACGCCTAGAGGTGCGCGGGGACTCGAACCTTGCAATATCCCAAATAAATGGAGACTTCGATGCCAAGGATCCAAAAATGGCAGCTTACCGCAACGCCATCCTAAAAATGTCAGCTCAGTTCGAGGGGCTTGAATTTCACCATATAGCCCGGGAAAATAATCAGGTGGCAGATGTCCTAGCACGCATCGGCGCAAAACGCGATGTAGTCCCCCCCAACATCTTCTTGGAAAGGTTGTTCAAGCCATCCGTAGCATGGGAAGGGGAGCCGAACAATAACAGCCCGGACCCAACCGCCCTGCCCGACACTGAACATTCTGACACAGTCAGAGGCTCTGCCAATGAAATAACACCTTCAGCCCACGTAATAATGGTCATCATCGCCCCGTGGACAGAACCATTCCTCGCCTACCTTACTAGGCAGGAACTCCCCGAGGACCAAAATGAGGCACGCTGCATAGTGCGGCGATCCAAAGCCTACAGAGTCCATGAGGGAGAGCTTTATAAGAAAAGCACTACCGGAGTCCTTCAAAGGTGCATCTCCGAAGAGGAGGGGCGGAACCTCCACGCTGAAATTCATGCCGGGCTCGGTGGTCATCATGCTGCAGCCCGGTCCCTTGTAAGCAAGGCCTTCCGTACAGGCTTTTATTGGCCGACGGCCCGGGCAGACGCTCAGGACTTAGTCCAACGATGCACTGGTTGCCAGCTCTTTGCAAACCAAAGCCATATGCCACCCACTGCCCTCCAAACTATCCCCATTACTTGGCCCTTCGCGGTCTGGGGGCTTGACATGGTTGGGCCCCTTAAAGGCGGAACCCACAAGCAAAAATACTTACTGGTCATGGTGGATAACTTCACCAAATGGATAGAAGCCAAGCCTGTTAAGACGGCCGAATCCGGACCGGTGATAGACTTTATACCCGGGGTTGTACACCGTTATGGCGTCCCCCGCAGCATCATCACTGATAACGGCACGAACTTCACGGTCGACGAGGTAAAACTCTGGTGCAAAAACATGGGCATCAAGCTCGATTATGCTTCCGTCTATCACCCACAAACTAACGGCCAGGTCGAACGTGCAAATGGTCTTATCATGAGCGACATCAAACCCAGATTAGTGCGGTCCCTCAAGGAATCTAACACGCACTGGATAGAGGAGCTCGACTCCGTACTCTGGGGTCTGCGTACCACACCGAGTCACACCATCGGATACACACCATTCTTTATGGTGTACGGCGCAGAGGCAGTTTTGCCTTGCGATATAATTCATGACTCACCTCGAGTGCGCATGTACGACGAAAGAGAAGCAGAGCTCGATCGGCAAGACAGCTTGGACAGATTGGAGGAGGAGCATGACGTGGCAAAAGCCCGTTCCGCATTCTATCAACAGCAGGCTCGAAGATACCAAAGCAGAGAAGTATGGGCCAAAAATTACAACGTTGGCGAATTAGTTCTACGACTACCTGACAAGAAAAAGGACAAACTCAAGCCCAAGTGGGAAGGTCCCTTCATAATTGACCAAGTCTTGACTGGTGGAGCATACCGCCTGCGGGATGCATCGGATAACCGACTCGAGCCAAACCCATGGAACGCAGCCCATCTCCGAAGATTCTATGCCTAGCGCCGGACTCTGTGTTCGTCTCCTTCCTCTGTCCATTTTTTATATATTTTCTGTCTTACATTTCTCTTCTTCTTCTTTCTCTCTTATAGCCTCTAAAGGCTCATAAAGTGACGCGCTATCTGCGCTCCTTCAACCTGGGGGCTTCTTTAAACAGAAGCTTATTCATACGGGCTTTATGCCCAACACATGTGGCACACTTTCGCATGTACTTTTTTCACCATTATATGCATCAATATGACTTAAGTTTTGGCCAAGCTGGTTTGCCTGGCTCCTGTGCTTACCCCTACGTTCCCAATTGTTCGACTAGGTGGTAAAGGGAGCACCTCTGCGATTGTTACTGCCGGGTCAGCCAGACGTGTACCTCAGACTGGGTGAAGCCGAAAGCTAGCGTTCTTAAGGGAATATTCGGTCGGTGAACTAAAGATGATCTTTTTTTATTTTTATCTATACGCCCCCAGATGTTTTTCCTGTGTTTCTTTTCGCAGCATGGACATGCACCTTAGGGCATGCCTCCCAGGGAACGGAACCCCTAACGGAACTATTCTCCCTGGAAGATGTTTCTTACTAACCATGTAATATAACATACCTAGTCGGGCACTTGTCTGTTCACGCCCTAATGACCCCTACGCCTGGTCTCCATGCATTCCCCGGTTCCTATATAACCGCATGGGAATTCAGACACACTCCGGACCGTCAGCTCCCGAGGCTGAAGCGAAAAGGTCGGCCATGACAAATGATCTACAATCCGGCTAGAAGGCATTATAAATGTCAATTAAATTACATAGTCATTTTGACTGGTTGTATTCCTCTTCAATACCATCTAACAGGCTGTCTAATTTACAGTCCTGTTGGGAATACTTTGCGGCCAACTCTACTTGGCCGTATACTAAGCTTACAGGGATCTCCTTCCCATCGGGCCCTACAGGACCGACCTCGCCCATGTGGTTGGGGTCAGCCTTTGCATACCGCATCTTCACCATGGCCCAGGCCTCCCTAGCGCCTTGACGGCAGGCTGATATCTTCCACAATCGGAAGCGCCGCCGTGCTCCCTTTAGCTTCTCCGCAAGCTCTCCAAGACCTTCGGGCATGGAGATGGATGTCCACAGGGCCTGGGCGACGCCTCGCATCGCATGCCGAACTCGATCGAGCAGTTGCGAGAGCTCGGGAAGAAGGTCACCCGTAGAACCGGGCATCTCCTCTTCAGGACAACCTGTTAGCACACCTATAGACATTGCTCTGTTAGTCGACTTCCCCGCCGAACTTTCTTTCAAAAGGTTCATTCAAGCACTTACTAAATATGTCGCGCCGAAGCCGCTGATTCTCCTTCACGGAGTCTCACAGCTGGGCATGAACATCTTTCAGCTCGACGCCCAGCTTGGTGTTGGCATCTTGGAGATCGTTCTTCTCCCCCATCACCTTTATCAGCACCCTCTCACCAGCCTTTAGCTGGCGTAGGAGGTGTTGCTTTTCCGCATTCAATCCGGCACCATCTGCAATTTCATCTGTCAGATTTGCACCAAAGCTGTGCTTCGCAAAATACTTATCTTTCGAAGTGTATATTACCAGAGGGGGTCTCCTTAGGCTCCCCTGCCGCGGCTAGTGCGGCCTCCAGTTGGGCTTTGCACTCTTCCAGCTCCTTGGACAGTAGGGAATTCTTTTTTGTAAGAACCTGCATATCAAATGATCCTTAAATCAGTTATTCTAACTGTTTCAAGTCTCGGGGGCTACTGCTATATATATAATTACCAAAATTTTCTTACCCGTATGTCCTTTACATATTGCTCCGTGGCTCTGGCTAGACCATTTTGAGCGGCACGGAGGTGCGCATCTCCCGAGTTGAAGGCATCTAACGCCCCTTGGGAGAAGCAAGCGTCGCGAAGAATTGTCCGGCGACGCCTGTGGTTCATGGCACTCTCCACCTTAGAGTTGGTGGCAGACAGCCCGTCCACATCCTCCGTCGGAGGAGCGTCTGGCACGCGCCTTGCGTTCACCTCCGCCTCCGGACCAGGCTTTGGAGCCTGGCTAGTGGAGGCGCGATTGGCAGCCTCTCCGAGTATAGTCCGGCGAGGTCTCTTTGTCCTAAAGAGAGCACAAGTGTCAATGTGCCTCGAAGGTATAACACCTGGGATAAGGGGGGGCGCCATACCTTTGCACCGACGCCTCGGTCCGGACTGCACTTCTTTTCGGCCCACGGGGCCCTACGGCCCCTCATTGGCTTGTCGCCGCAGGTTCGGCCTTCCGCCTTAAAAACCTCCCCTGCAAAGTTCGGTTGCAATCAAGAAACTGAAAACGAGTGGACGGACACCTATTCGGGGTACTGGGACTTCGATCTCATGTACCTGGGGCATCAGGATTAGCCCTGGATAATCGGCCGTAATGGCCACCAAGGCGTTGTCCTCTCTCAATTGATGGAACACTCCATCAATCAGCTCCACAGATATGTCCGGATCCTCTTGAGAGGCCGGGTCGAGGGACCGTCCTGGGTCCTCGTGTTGTAGAGGAGGGCTGCTTATTTCCTTAACAGCCCGGCGCAGTTCCTGCGTTAAAGTCGTCAGACTGAATATTTAACAATGGGAATACGAAACGGATGGACAAGTAAATATGGTCGCTTACTCAGCTCGGGGGATTTTGCATGGAGAATCCACCCTGAGGGTTGACGCGGAGAAATTCCTCCTCTTCTCCCTTATACAAAGTGGACAAGATCTTTAGTAGAGCGGCAGTTGAATCCGGCCCCTCACGACCGTAGCAGGTGGCGTCGTCCTCCCCATTGAAGTCCCACATGGGGTGGCTTCTATACTGAAGCGGCTGCACCCCCTGCATAATGCATTCGGCCATAACCCTGATCATGGTTAGTCCGGAATGGTCTAACAATTTTATTGGGCCCATCAGGTAAACAATGTCCCTGAGGGCTCCGTGGGCGCCAGCTTAGGCGCTTCTTTAAGGGAGCACTATTGAATTCAGGGAGGCCGATCCGGACAGGATCCGGCAGTGGGATGTCTTCTATATAGAACCATCCCGAGGGCCAGTCTTCGGACACCTTCTTTGGGGTTCCGGACAGATATCCGGTCCCGGCGATGCGCCACACTTCGGCTCCGCCCAATTGATATATTGACCCCTTCTTGGAACGGGGCACGAGGCAAAATAGCTCCTTCCATAGTCCGAAATGAGCTTCAACACCCAAGAACATCTCGCAGAGGGCTACAAAGCTCGCGATATGCAATACTGAGGCAGGCGTGAGATGATGTAGCTGGAGGCCGTAGAACTCCAGCAGCCCCCGAAGAAATAGGTGGATTGGAAATCTGAGCCCCCTTATTAAGTAAGGGACAAGGCACACCCGCTCTCCTTTGGAGGGATTAGGGGCATTCTCTGCTTGCTCCCCGCTGTTGTAGACGGCAAGACCGGCTCGAACCGGGACCATATAGGCCGGGGGGAGAAATCCCTTGGTCTGGAGCGTCACTAGCTCGCTATGCGGGATGGAACATCTCTCCCAATATCCAGGCTTAGGGCTGGAAGGGCGAGGGGAGGAGTTGCGAAGGCTAGCCATAGTGGAATGGACCTTTGTTGGATGCGCTCTGATGAACACTCGCGGAGGGGAGAAGGTGTGGATTGGATCTAAATCCTCGTCCCCTTAAATAGGGCAGCTCATTTACACGGCTAGGGGAGTGAATGTAAAAACACTCTGACTTTTCATATTCGTTTGACACGTGGGAAGCGGCCATTATTGGGCGTGGAAGCCAAGGAGCGCAACATCTACAAGAAACCGGACTTTATTCAAACAGGTACATGGAATTTGGAGGAGAACCCGCCTTGCAATGCCGAAGACAATCTGTGTGCCGGACTCATCGTCATTGAAGCCTGGTTTGGGGGCTACTGAGGGAGTCTTGGATTAGGGGGTGTTTGGATAGCCGGGCTATACCTTCAGCTGGACTCCTGGACTATGAAGATACAAGATTGAAGACTCCGTCCCGTGTCCGGAAGGGACTTTCCTTGGCGTGGAAGGCAAGCTTGGCGATACGGATATGAAGATCTCCTACCATTGTAACCGACTCTATGTAACCCTAACCCTCTCCGGTGTCTATATAAACCGGAGGGTTTTAGTCCGTAGGACAACGTACACATCAACAATCATGCCATAGGCTAGCTTCTAGGGTTTAGCCTCCTCGATCTCGTGGTACATCTACTCTTGTACTACCCATATCATTAACATTAATCAAGCAGGATGTAGGGTTTTACCTCCATCTAGAGGGCCCGAACCTGGGTAAAACTTCATGTCCCTTGTCTCCTGTTACCATCCGGCCTAGACGCACAGTTCGGGACCCCCTACCCGAGATCCGCCGATTTTGACACTGACAGAGGGCCTCAGACTTTGCCAACATCACGAGGGAGGCGCTTGGGCATCACTTGGAGGCGTGCTTCGCGGCACGTTTCCTCAGGGAAACACAGGGCAAGGAGTGCCCACCGTTCAGGAGTTCATCACCAAGACCACTCAGGAACTGCAAGGCGCAAGGGCCATGCGCGGCGGCCGTCGCTCACCGGGCGCAGCTCCCCATCCAGGTGAGGTTGCCGGGCTGCGTGTCTGCATCAACGTCCTAGGGCTCAACCGGTCCGCCTCTCAGGAGCTTTTCTGGCCTTCGCGCGTGGGATGCTACAAGGGCCCACCTCACAGCTACATTCGCATGCCTTTTGGCCTGCCGAGTGTGGGGACCACCTATCAGCGCAACCTGCAGAGCATCCTGGTGGCTCAGGAGGTCAGGCACCACGTTGTGCTGACGGAGATGAAGACGGTCCTCAAGGAACCCCCTGGACCCCTAGAGCCTCCCGAGGCTCAGGGCCCCGGTGGCTCATGAGGTGTAGCCACTTCGCCGCATACCTTCAGCTGCCCAACTCTCCTTCATCAACAGAACCGGGTGACATTTTCCAAGTTCATTCAGCTGGGAGCGCCCCCAGGGCTGCATCATTCTCAGGCCATGTGGGTTCATCCCTGTGGCATGTATCCATTTTTACGTCTTTAGCTTACCTTGTTGGGGGCGCCCCTCGGGTTGCATCATCCCCAAGCTGCTCGGGCCTGACCCAGTGGCATGCATCTTCCCTGCATGTACCTGAGCTAGGTTGCCTTTCATGCTTAATCTATCTATGACTATCACCTGCTCGATCGCCACCCACCGTGGGAGCCGCGCGCCGGCCGTCTTTCTTTAGGACCCTTCGCGTGAGTAAGTTAAGCATGGCGTCTGTGCTCGGGCCCGTCCCTGCAGCATCGATAAATCCTGTGGCTGAGATCTGTCTGGCGGGCCGGCCCCGTTCACGTCACCTCCTGGGGCCCTTGGTGCTTATCTTTCTCACGCGATAACCTCAGGAGATTCGTTCGGCGCAGGTTGTCTAACCACCTTGTAGGACCAACACAGTGAACAAGAACTAAGACCAGGCGCAACCCGCCTTGAGGTAGGGCCTCGTGAGTCCTGTGCTGGCTCATGAGTGCCCAGATACACCTCGTCTAGCCCTGCCGTGCAAGCCACGTGTCAGGGCAGGGCTGTACACGCCCCGGGGGATCTCCGCAGTAGGGAGACCCCACCCACGCACCAGTGGAAGCACCATGCTCCGCGCTGGCCGTCGACAGTGCTGAGGAGCGGCTATGCCCATGCACAAGCAGAAGCACTACGCTCTGCGCTGGTGATAAACAACTGAGGGCGGCCTCACGGCCGTACCAACCTCAGGGAGCCCCAGGGCTCAGTGTCTGGCCTCACCGCAACGCCTCCCCTCGGGAGAGCCGCGCGAGGGGGCTGGGCATGGGGGCTGCGCTTGGGTCACGCCCAAGTGTACGCCACCCAACCAGGTCCCTCGGACCTGGTCGTTGCACGCCCCTCCCGAGCCGAGCCTCAGCGAGGGCAAAGGTATGGAGAATGTTTATTCATCAAGGGGGACTCCTGAGCATCGCGACTCAGGAGCCTAACTGGTCACGTGGCCCCTCACTTCTTGGTCTGTCCTGGTGTCCGGTCGGCCCAACGATGGTTGAGGTTTGCGCGGGGCCGGGCTCTGCCGACGTAGAACATTAACCTATCCTCGTGTATCCTTCCTATAAGTTGTTTGCGCGTCAAGGGGGACTCCTGAGCATCGCGACTCAGGAGCCTAATTGGTCGCATAGCCCATCACTCCTTGGTCCGTCCTGGTCTCCGGTCGGCCCAACGGCAGTTGAGGTATGCGCGGGGTCAGGCTCTGCCGGTGCAGACACAAAGCAAATAGGAATAAAATCGCAAAATCTCAAAGAAAATATTACAAGACATATTGTTCTCACAATATCAAACACGGATTTAAACGCCTCCACGAGGCACGTTACATACTGCAGGAATCTCAACAGGAAAGGAGCCGCAAGCCCGTCATCCCTCGACACCGCCAGCACCTCTTGAGCCAGCGGCGCTTCGGGGGCTGACTCCTCCCGAGGATGACCGGGCTGGAGAAGCACGAGCACCATCCCCACCTTTGATCATGGAGAGGGGAGCGATGGCAGGAGGCGACACGGACTCAACCTCGCTCTCCCTTCTCCTCTTCGCTGCAGACGATAGCCTGGTTACACAACAAGGAAAGAGAGTCGGAAACAAGCATCAACAGCAGGAACAAGGCAAGGAGGGGCACTTACTGGTCCACAGCAGCGTAGTCCACCTTCCGCTTGGTGAGCTTGAAGCCTGAGAGCTTCACGACTCGAGGTGCGGGCGCACCAGCCCCAGAAGCTAAAGCAGGAGCAACAGTTGAGCCGGAAGTGGCTCCAGCCAGCACTGGAGCAGCAGCAGAATCTTGGGAGATCAGCGCCGACCAGCTCCTCGTCGGGATCACGACCAGTTCCTCCTTCTCCTGGGGAGTGTCAGCCTCGTCATTGTCGGCAAAGGCACGGAGGATGTCAGCCTTACTCGGGGGGAGGTCTCCCCCGTCCCTTCGGGGGTCACCTCCTAGTCTCCCTCCTCCTCTTCTTCCTCCTCGCGGGACTCACCAGAAGACAGCTCTACCGGCATCGGTGCCGCAGGGGCCTCGATGAGCACCGGCGGCACCAGTACACGCCCGTCAAAGGTCGGCCTGGAGGCCACGATCAGCGCCCATTCCTTGAGGAGGAACAAGGGAGTAAAGACATTCGGCAGATACTCCTGATCGTCCCCAACCAGGAGGCGGAGAGCTGCGGTCAGCTCCTCGTCGGACAAGGCCTCCGAGCTCAAGCTAACCTTGTCCTCTTCATCCCCAAGTTCCCACAAGGGGCGCGTGTGGACTTGAAGCGGGGCCACACCCAGCGCCAGGAATTCCCTCAGGAGCATGGCCCCTGTAATCTTCGCCGCCTTTGCATTTCCAGGCTTCAGGTCGGACTTCATCTGCTCCAGCACCAATGTCGCCCACTCGTCAGTGAGCTTTGCACAGGACCACCCCTTGTCGGATTGGGGCCTCTCCGTCAGCAGCATCAAGCGTGTCATGGATGCATTTAGCATCCATCATGGACCACTTGCTCCGAAAGCCGTCGGCTTTCTTCCCCGTCTTTGAGATCGAGTTGGCTTGCCGGCCGCGATGAAATTGACACACACAAAGGCGTGACCCTCCTTGGCGTGGAGGAAGAAGAAGTGGCGTAGAAGGGCCACGGACGGCATCCCACCAAGGTATGCCTCGCAGTAGTAGGCGAAGATTGACAAGAGCAGGATAGAGTTGGGATGAAGATGCAGCGCTTGTAGTCCGAAGTGATCAAGGACCTCGTAAAAGAAGTCAGAGAAGGTGGGAACCAGCCCGGCGGCGATGCTACTCGTGAAGAAGGGGTAGAAGGTTCTTCCCTCGAGCTCAGGCACGTCGGAGCCGGCCCGGAGTCTAGTCTTCCCCTTCTCGTTGCTTTCCCCTGCCGTCAGCAAGCGCGTGGTGGCGAGGTTCTTCTTCAAAACATTGGGCGCGTCGAGAGCCGGCTCGTACCAAGCCGGCGATGAGGCGGGCTTGACCCTCCGAGGCGCCATTGGTCGCTGATGCAGGAAAGGATGGGAGCAGATCTGGAGATTACGAAAGCGGGGAGCAAGAAAGGGGATCTGAGCAACGTGAAGGAAAGTGGTGAAGGCAAGTGCTGCCCTCGCCGGCCTACTTGTCAAGTCAGGCAGTTGCCGAGGCAGCATGGGGAAGCGGAGACGCCCACGTCCAATCAACCGCCACGCGTCGACCAAGGCTGCAGGATATTGGGGCTCGCGGCGCTCCATGCTTGACCTTTGGCTTTGCCTCGAAGCCAAGCCCGAGCGCGCCTTGGGCCCGGGGGCTACTGTTGGCATTCTGGGAACAGGGGTCCCCAGACTTGCCTACCTGCGGCCCACGGCGTGGCTTTGCTAGCATGCATGTATGGCCCATCTTCATCAACAAGGCATTCAAGACCTTCGCGAGGGGCCAAGCCTCGCGAGGCGGACGATGCAAGACCTCCTCAGGAGCGGCCTCGCTGGGCAGGCTCGCGAGGGCGGAGAGTTCAAGGCTAGGCAAACCTCACGAGGTTCTCATGGCGTGAGCCATGACGATCGAGACCAGGCGGGCGCCAGCGCGCGCAGCGTCCTTGTTTCCTCTTTGGTGCTAAGGGGGCAAGCGCAGGCGCGGAGTACCGAGGCATCAAGCAAAGGTTTCCAATATCGGTGCAACAAGACCAAGACCAGCAGGACGGCAAGACGGAGGTCACCATAGAGCCCAAGGCGGCGTCACCACCAGAGCCTTTTGCAGGCGAAGACCACTTTTTTCAAGATAAGTTGTACTAGCCGTCCCCTTTCAAATTGGCCGTTGTTGGATCCCTTCCCGCTCAATATTTGGGGAGAGGACTAGGGCCTCTATAAATAGAACTAGCCACCACCGTAGCTAGGGCAACCTCATCTTAGACTAGAACTAGTTCATCCTACAATCACATCCACCAAGCACAAGAAGACCTCTCCTCAGGAGGTTGTTCTTCCCCCTGTACTGTTCATCCTCAGCCCGAGAGGCAATCCACCACCACACTGGAGTAGGCTATTACACCACAACAGTGGCCCGAACCAGTATAAATCTTGTGTCCTTTGTGTTGTGAGTTCGTCGATTTAGTCCGTAAGATCTTAGCTGAGTTAGGACATGGAACGATAGGGGGGAAATCTTCGCGCGCACCCCAGTGTTCAAACCTTAAGGGTTTTTCCGGAACCCGTGATCCGACAAGACGATGTTGCATATCTCTGAGGTGAAGGCGTGGCAACCCGTTGTAGTCATGGGAGCCCGTCGTGGAGGTGGGGCCTGATATTGGCGCTCGCGCACGACCGTCGCAAGCGGCGCACGATCTTGATGTGGTGGTGCTGGGAGTGCACGAGCATCTTCTCACAGCCGTTGCACCACCTGGCAGCTTTCCTCTTCACACGCTGGCACCCTACGCGGCGGGTCGCAGTTGGCCCGAGGGCGACATCTTGATGAGGAGGTGGAGGAGGTGCTCCGTGGGCCACGTCACCCGCGACAGGTGGCAGGTGAGGCAGTGAGTGAGACGGTGCGGGAGAGTCCCCGACAGTGTTGACGAGCTCGGCGATGCGGTCCAGCTAGTCTTTATAGAGGTCGTCGACGGGGCGATAGTGTAGGAGCTCGCGTGCCATGAGCAGCGCAGCCTGCGCGTTCACCAACCCGTGACGAGCATGAGATGACGAACCCACCGGAGTCAGTGATGGGGTGGCGGTGCGCCCGTCACGCCACACAAAAGGGTGCAACGACAAAGCTTGCTGCTCATGCCCCGCGGGGCCGGTGGTGGCGTTCACCACTAGAGACGGGAGACGGCGAGGGCACCAGTCACCCGCCGGCACTGTCTGAGCGACGCGGGCGGTGAGGGTGGCCCGGCGCTCATCACAAGCTCGACGAGCGTCAGCCATGCAAGCGATGGAGCCGCGACAGATCAACCAGCGGAAGAGAGGCTCTGACGCACCCCTACTTGGTGTGCCAAATGTCGAATTTCGGGTTCCGCAAACCCTTGAGAGGTTTGAACTCTCAGGTGCATGCGAAGAACTCGTCCTCCCCAGTTAGCCTACTCACCGATCTCACGGCCTAGCTTGATGAACTGTAAGGAAAAGAGACACGATAGTTTGCCCAGGTTCGGGCCACCTTGCGGTGTAAAACCCTACTCCTGCTTTGTGGTGGGTTGGCCTCGAGGGGCTGAGTATGAACTAGTACAGTGTGGGAACAACCTCAGGAGGAGGGGTGTTCTTGGGCTCAAGTGAGCTAGTGAGTGTGTGGATGGAATGGATCGGATCCCCCACTATAGTGGTGGATAAGTCCTATTTATAGTGGCCTTGGTCCTCTTCCCAAATCAAGGCGGGAAGGGATCCCACAACGGCGAAATTCGAAGGGAGACAACTAGTACATGCTATCCTGACAAAAGTAGTCTTCGCCTACAAAAGCCTCTGATCATGACGCCGTGGTGGGCTCGGCGATGACCTCCGTCCTACCGTCCTGGCATTCTTGGTCTTGTTGCACGGGAATGGAAACCTTTGGTTGTTTCCTCAGGACTCTACGCCTGCGCTTGCCTCTTTAGCACCAAAGAGGAAACTGGTACGCTGCGCCCACTGACGCCCACCTGGCCTTGGTCGTCATGGCTCACGTCATTCGAACCTCGCGAGGTGAGGCTTGCATAGAGATCTCCGCTCCTCGGGAGCCATCCTGAGGTGGCGGCTCCTCGTGGAGGTCTTGGTGTCGTCCACCTCGCGAGGCTTGGCCCCTCGCAAGAGTCCTGAGTTGTTGATGTTGAAGCTGGGCTGTACCAGGGCATTGATGTACCAGGGCATTGATGGAGCCACGCCGTGGGCTGCAGGCAGGCAAGTATGGGTACCCTCATTTCTAGAATGTCGACAACTTACATCTTTTGGGCTAGGCAATATGCTCTAGTGCTTGACTTATATCTTTTTAGAGCAGGGCGGTGGGTTAATTTTATAGAAATTGTTGAACTCTCTTGATTGACTTATATTATTTTGAGAGTCTCTAAACAACATGGTAATTTGCTTTTGTTATAAATTTAGTCCTAATATGATGGGCATCCAAGAGGGATATAATAAAAACTTTCATATAAAGTGCATTGAATACTACGAGAAGTTTGATTCCTATGATTGTTTTGAGATATAAAGATGGTGATATTAGAGTCATGCTACTAAGTAATTGTGGATTGGTAGAAATACTTGTGTTAAAGTTTGTGATTCCCTTAGCATGCATGTATGGTGAATCGTTATGTGATGAAGTCGGAGCATGATTTATTTATTGATTGTCTTCCTTATGAGTGGCGGTCGGGTACGAGCGATGGTCATAATGTTGAGATAGCTTCTAGACTTTTGCAATAAGTATGTGAGTTCTTTATGACTAATGTTGAGTCCATGAATTATACGCACTCTCACCCTTCCACCATTGCTAACCTCTCTAGTACCGCGCAATTCTCGCCGGTGCATTACACCCACCATATACCTTCCTCAAAACAGCCACCATACCTACCTATTATGGCATTTTCATATCCATTCCGAGAAATATTGTCACACAACTTCCACGGTTCCGTCATATTTTTGTTCTAAGTTTCGAGTTGTAGTTTTTGAGTTGTAAGTAAATAAAAGTGTGGTGATCATCATTATTCGAGCATTGTCCCATGTGAGGAAAGGATGATGGAAGCTATGATTACCTCACAAAGTTGGGATGAGTCTCCGGACTTTATGAAAAATAAAAGAGGCCAAAGAAGCCCAAATAAAAAAGAGGCTAAAGAAGCCCACCAAAAAGAAAAAAAGAAAAAATGAGAGAAAAGAGAGAAGGGACAATGTTACTATCCTTTTTCCACACTTGTGCTTCAAAGTAGCACCATGATCTTCATGATAGAGAGTCTCATATATTGTCACTTTCATATAGTAGTGGGAATTTTTCATTATATAACTTGGCTTGTATATTCCAGTGATGGGCTTCTTCAAATTGCCCTAGGTCTTCGTGAGCAACCGAGTTGGATGCACACCCACTTAGTTTCTTTTGAGCTTTGATACACTTATAGTTGTAGTGCATCCGTTGCATGGAAATCCCTACTCACTCACATTGATATCTATTGATGGGCATCTCCATAGCTCATTGATACACCTAGTTGATGTGAGATTATCCCCTTCTTTTTGTCTTCTCCACAACCACCATGTTCTATTCCATCTATAGTGTTGTATCCATGGCTAACACTCATTTATTGCGTGAAAGTTGAAAAAGTTTGAGAATGTCAAAAGTATGAAACAATTGCTTGGCTTGTCATCGGGGTTGTGCATGATTTAATACTTTGTGTGATGAAGATGGAGCATAGCCAGACTATATGATTTTATAGGGATAACTTTCTTTGGCCATGTTATTTTGGGAAGACATGATTGCTTTGTTAGTATGCTTGAAGAATTATTGTTTTTATGTCAATATTAAACTTTTGTTTCGAATCTTATGGATCTAAATATTCAAGCCACAATAAATAAAATTACATGGATAAATATGTTAGGTAGCATTCCACATCAAAAATTCTGTTTTTATCATTTACCTACTCAAGGATGAGCAGGAATTAAGCTTGGGGATGCTTGATACGTCTCCAACGTATCTATAATTTTTTATTGTTCCATGCTATTATATTATCAGGTTTGGATGTTTTATATGCATTAATTTGTTATTTTATATTATTTTTGGGACTAACCTATTAACCTAGAGCCGAGTGCCAGTTTTAGTTTTTTCCTTATTTTTGAGTTTTACAGAAAAGGAATATCAAACAGAGTCCAAATGGAATAAAACTTTCGTGATGATTTTTCTTGGACCAGAAGACATCCACGGAACTTGGATTCCAAGTCAAAAGAGTCCTAAGGAGGCGACAAGCCGCCAGGGCGCGCCCTAGGGGGGGCCTGGCTTGTGCCCCCTTAGGAGTCCACCAACCTCCCTCTTTGCTCTATAAATACTCAAATATTCCATAACCATTAGAGGCATCCACGAAAATACTTTTCCGCCGCCGCAAGCCTCTATTCTTGTGTTATCCCATCTAGGGGCCTTTTCCGGCAATCTGCTGGAGGGGGAATCGATCACGGAAAGCATCTACATCAACTCCATTGCCCTTCTAATGAAGCGTGAGTAGTTTACCTCAGACCTATGGGTCCATAGCTAGTAGCTAGATGGCTTCTTCTCTCTCTTTGATCTTCAATACAATGTTCTCCTCGATGTTCTTGGAGATCTATCTGATGTAAACTTCTTTTGCGGTGTGTTTGTCGAGATCCGATGAATTGTGGATTTATGATGAGCTTATCTATGAATATTATTTGAATCTTCTCTGAATTCTTATATGCATGATTTGATATCTTTGAATTTCTCTTTGAATTAAAGGTTTGGTTTGGCCAATTAGATTGATTTTTCTTGCAATGGTAGAAGTGCTTAGTTTTGGGTTCAATCTTGCGTGATTTCACCAAGTGACAAAGTAGGGGTAGCGAGACACGTATTTCATTGTTTCCATCAAGGATAACAAGATGTGGTTTTCATCATATTGCTTGAGTTTATCCTGCTACATCATGTCATCTTACTTAATTTGTTACTCTGTTCTTATAAACATAATACTCTAGATGCAGGCAGGAGTCGGTCGATGTGTGGAGTAATAGTAGTAGATGCAGAATCGCTTCGGTCTACTTGACACGGACGTGATGCCTATATTCATAATCATTGCCTTGGATATCGTCATAACATTGCGCTTTACTATCAATTGCTCGATAGTAATTTGTTCGCCCACTTTATTATTTGCCTTCGAGAGAGAAGCCTCTAGTGAGACCTATGGCCCCGGGTCTATTTCCATCATATATTTTCAGATCAATAAACCATAAAACCCCGAAAATACCTTGCTGCAATTTATTTACTTTTATTTTGTTTTACATTTTAGTAATCTTTTATATCTATCTCCATCAAATCTCACCATTGTGATTGACCCTGAAGGGATTGACAACCCATTTGTCGCATTGGGTGCGAGTGTTTGATTGTTTGTGTAGGTGCATAGATTGGGGACTTGCTTGTACCTCCTACTGGATTGATACCTTGGTTCTCTAACCGAGGGATATACTTATCTCTACTTTTTTGCATCACCCTTTCTTCTTCAAGGGAAAAACCAATGCAAGCTCAAGAAGTAGCAGTAGACCAGTTCACCCTTCTGTCAAAGAGCTACGTCTGGTTGGAGGGGTTGTGGCTTAACACAGAAGATAAACTCTCTTCACCATATTGTCCTTCAACTCGAAGTTGATCAGACTTCAGTTGATTTAACTCGTGGTAGATACTTGTCAGCGATCTCCAAACCTTTGGTCGACCTTTGCGCACCACAATCACTGTTGGTTGCTGAAGATTTAGCTCGGTGAAGACAACAACTCTTCAACACTTGAGCCAAAACCTATCCGTCTAGAGAGTGTACAGCTCCCAAGAGTAATAGGTACAAGAACTCTAACTCAGAAGAACTGTGATGCTCAACCATTGTCTAAGTTTTGGATCTTGATTTTTCTCTCAATGGATCTTAAACTCAAATCACTCGGAGAGGGGGTGCTCTAGTCAATCTTCTCAGAAACCTAAAGCGGAGCAGCCACAAGAAAAAGCTGGTGTGGGGTGGCTATTTATAGCTGAGCCTTCCCTGATGGGAAATGACCAAATTGGACATCGAGAGCAGCCAATGGCCAAATGAAATGAGTCCAACTGTCAGATTTTGAGCACAATGGTAACATTACTTGTGGAGCAAGAAATTCTAACCCCTTGATCTGAGACAAATCTCTCGCAGCAAAGAAGATTGCAATCTCTTAATGACAAGTATTTGCTCGAAACACAAAGAGATTTCTCTCTCAATTTCCATAGGTCTGGGCTAAGCATCATAGCGGATCTAAGCTTCGAGAACCTATACCCCTCTTAATAGTATGGAGGTCCTATGACAAATGAATAGAAAAAGAAAGATGAAAAGAATACGACTTCTTCAATTTGTTTTCGACTTCCATTCGCTGCTGTCAATTTCTTCGGACAACAACACCGAACCAAATACTTTGTTGCAGCAGTAATCTTTTTGAGGGGATAATTCCTTCACAGCAAACTTCTCATCTACATATCTTCACCAGATGTAGCTCGTTCTTCTCTGCAACGTAGATATACTTCGATGAAGTTCCTTGAACTTGACACCGAAGACAGCATTCTCTTTGGTTTCTGTATGGACTATTTCTCTCTGTATGCACTAGCAAACAAATAAATCCATACATGTTTCTATCAACAATCTCCAAAACACATGAAGACAGATATTGCACCAAAAATCTCCCCATTTTTGGAAGATTGTTGACAAAACAGAACACATCGAAGGATAGATAATGAATGGAATGTAATGCAAAGGATAATGAATGAAGAGAGATAATTATAAAGATAAAGCATGCTCCCCCTGAAGATATGCATCATTTGAGTGTGTAGTTAAATCGGAAGGAAGCGAGGTGAATCTTCGTATGAGTGTCATGGACATAAGATCTCATTCGTGGTCTCTTTCAATGCACTCGACATGGTCTAAGATGGTTCCTGTCACACAATCTTTGAAATGAATTAGATACAATGAATACTTTGAAATGATTTGTGACGAACGATATGTCATGTAGGTTTTCTCATAACATTATTTGAATCCATGCGAGATGTAAATTTCCTACAAGATAGATACTCGAGAATTGTCAGAGCAAGGGAAATAAAGGATATTGCTTGGAGGAGTTAAGATTTAGACGAAGTTTTCCTGCAACAAGGTTGATACGAGAGATATATGCGAGGAAAAACACTTTGTCAGTCTTACAGATAAGTATCAAGAGATTTTAAAATGAGGTTGACTAACTTCACCTGTAAGGTTAGAAAAAGAGAGATAATAATCATAGCACATCCAACCATAACACACATAGTTTCAAGGAGTAAAAATGCCTCTGAGTAGAGAGGCATGAATTCTTGTCCTCCTTGGCAAACATTCACTTTCCCTGCATGAAGGATAATTATCAAGTATAATCATTGCATGGGAGTATATTTTTGATAGCACCTGCAAACAAATAGTTGGAAGCAAATAGCATTGCAGGGGGGTTATTAATAGTACATGGCGATCAAGTATTCCAACACCACAAGCGGTGCGATAAGTTCAACAAGAAAATTGTTTGAAAAACACCAAAATGTTTGACTACGAAAAGCAACTGGCGAATGAAAACACCCTGCAAATACCACGTTCGTCTATCACTCGATGTACTTCTCCCCCTTTTGTCAATAAGTGTCAAAAAGGAAAGATAATGCATACAAGGAACTACATGTCTGAAGAATCCTTAGAATCAGAATTAGCACTGCTTGACGAATCAGAATTTGCAGAGCGAGGAATAGTTGAGGCCGAAGCAGGAATAGTAGCATGAGCTTCAGGAACTCCTTCGGAGGAAATGGTGCAAGGTGCATCAGGCTTGTAGATAAGTGTACCAGTTGTGTCTTCGATTTCATCATCTGGTCCGACAAACAGCAAATCAGTAGATGCAGAATGTTGAGGTAACACAGGGGGTTTGTCTTTGGATGTGAGGTACTGAAAATAACTCCAGATAGTCATATTCTTTCTTGATGCCTTTGGCAGCCAGCTATTTTCGTGAATAATGTTGCCTTAGAAGAGTCCAAGAGCGCTTCTTTTGCTCCTTCTCATGCAGAAGGGTTTGGCAAGCATAATTATGAAGCGAGTTGAGTTCAATCATCAATTCCATATTTTCTTTTCGATCAAGCTTGATGTGACTCTCTAGAGCTTGCTGAGTGCGAATGCAAATCTCATATAGAGATGGATTTTCTTCTCGAGGGATTTAAATCTTGGTTCTCTTAACTTTCGGAGCAGTGTTAGAAGCAGAAGCAGCGCCAACAACATCAACAGGTGCCTTTCCTTTGCCAATATCCTTCACCATTCGGAGAGTGTCATGAACTGGTGGCATGAAAACCTTCGGAACATGAGGGAAGAAGAAATTTCTATGAATGAGCTTCTCAATTGCAATCATGATCTAAGGGGCATATGGCTTCAATGATTGGGGGTTGTCAGGTCACAATCCAAGTTGTGAATGAATAGGTCTGGAACATCAAAATGACTTCCTTGAGAAATGGCCAGAAGAGCATTTCCCACAATGCCATTGATAGACTCAGGTATGCTGGTTGGCGTCAAAGAATTGCAGAGGATGTAGAAAATCACTTTGTTCTCATAGGCCAACTTGTTAGGATCTATATCAATGCATTCATCTCCAACCAGTTTGGGGTCCATTAGCAAGTGAATTGTGCTTCAGAGACTTCCCAGTAGTGCAGCCTATGTTCTTATTATTTATCAAATTCACATCGAGGAAGATTTAGCAGCACAAGGAACTGACCTGCCAAGCATTTGATCTTCTCTTATCCTGTTATCCATTCGAGAATCCAAGTAGAGCTATCTCCAAGTTCTCCTGAGATGTACAAAGTGGCATAGAACTGAAGGATAACCTCTCGATTCCATCCATGATTGAAGCGAAGAAAGCCCTTCAGAAAAGCATGTTAAATATGTTTGATGGCGTGATGAAAGCAGGGAATTTCTTCGAGCTCATCGAAATTCCGAATCTTGTGATTAAAGATTCTATTCTTGCCAAATAGGATCTGAGCATAATGTACAGCTTGCTCTTTCGTCTAGAACCTAGGTGATAGCAAACTCCTTTCTCCTTCATACGGGCTAGTCCCAAAGAATGCTAGCTTCAAAAGACGAAGCTGCTCATTGAATGCAGGACCATTTGGGCCATCTTTAGCAGGGAATGGGAGAAATGTTCCCTGGGGGTACTTCAGATTTTCTTCATCACTCACTGCCTTGGGCCGAGCATCATCGGATGCTGGCATATCTTCATCAATGGACTTTAATGGAGCAAGGGGTATTTTCAACTTTTCTGGTGCAGACAGCTTTGAGGCATTTGTCTGACCATCATTTTTCTTCGTTGAAACTCCTCCAGCGACTTTATGACTATTAGGCACTAGGGCCTTTTCTTTCGGTGCACTCTCATCGATGGGAGGCACAACAACTTCTTCACACGTGTGGGTCACAACGGCTTCTTTCACGGTTTCTTGCGGTACAATAGGTGCAACATCTCCATCATGAGAAATGGGCTCTTCAGACTTCTTTTCTTCCTCTTCTATCTACAAAGCAGTAGAAGAAGGAGCAGGATCAACCTCCATTAGGGTAGGGGCACCAGATGAGGTGGTCGGGTGGTATTCTCTTGGGAAGCATTTTGCTCCCCTCAATCTTCTCATTCTCTTCCTGGTTGGATCTGGAGGGCTCAGCTTGCATTTCCTTTGGAGGCGATGAAACTGCATTTTCAATCGCAATCTCTTCATCGGTTTTATCATCATTGGCTTGCTGGTCAGGCTGAGCATTTTCTTTGCCAAAATTGTTCAGAAAGATATCCTTAACATATGGTTCCACATGAGCATCAGCAGCAGGAATGTCATCTTGCACAGGACTGGCATGATGCATGGGTTCATCCACATGAGGTATGGATGGTGGAACTTGCTGTAGAGGAGTGCTTGAATCAAACGGAGCATCGGCAATTTTCTGAGGGCAAGGAGGCTTGATTCCTTTAGGCTTGCTAGCCCTAGCTATAGAGATTTTGTGATATCAAGAATCTCTTTGTCTGGACTTTTCCTTTCAGATTCTGTACTGACATCTTTCCTCGATATCTTGATTCAGCTTCTCAGTCATTTTTCCCAGCTCAGTGAAATGTTTCGTTACCAGCTTGGTAACATCATCGGGGAGACCCAAACTGCTCAAATCAACTGGTTTTGCATCGTAGGCAACACTTTCAATAACATCAATGAAGAGATGGAAGTCATATTTATGTTCCTCTGTGGAAGCAGGAACACCGGTTTTGGCTTTCTTGACAGAAGCAGCAGCTTTCTCTTCGGGCAGCAGCTTTCTCTTTGCAGAAGGGGCGGCGGAACCCGAAGGTTTGTTAGAGACTGGAGTGGGTGCAAGTCTTGGTGACGACCTTAGAAGGGGTGAAACTTTCACTCGCGAGGGAGTTTAGTATGGCTTGTTCAGTAGAGCTCATTGATCATACATGGGTATTTCTGCGGGAGCATCTTCATTAGAGGATTCATTAGATGAGGCAGAAGCTGCCTTCTTGGATTTTCTGGCAACAGATTTCTTTCGGGGAGCTTGAGGGGAAACATATTTCTTGCCTTGCTTTCCTTCCGCGCAGAGGCGCAATCCTTTGTCTTTTGTACGTCTTGCTGAGTCAGCGTGACGTTTCTCTCTTTGACTTGATTCTTCTTTGCAGCCCTTGCTTCACGCTTAGCTTTGGCCTTTGCTCAATTTTCCACTTCTTTGGGAAAGTCAGCAATTGTTTTGAGGGAGTAAGGATGAGCATTTTCAGTTGGAGGGTCCTGACTTTTTCATCGTTTGGGCCAAGGCAGCTCTCAGTAATACAATCATTCCAAGGTGGAGTGAATGAAAAAAGAATTTGATATTTCCTTTGAACATTCTCATGATTGAACCATTTCTTCGCCCAGTGACGATGAATCCTTTGCAGCCTGTTATTTCTCTCAGTTGTGGTTTCATCTCTAGGTGGAGTTTTGTAGCTTTCGGGATCAGACATTTTGTCAGGACCCCAACTCGATGCCACATAGGTCTAGCATGTAACACCTCATATTACTTTGCGGCCTCACGCACGGTATTCCCACGGGTGTCGCCTTACCTTTGCCCGGGACCGTTTGCGCCTTTTGGCACACGTATATGATAGTGTCGCTAGCACCCATATGATAAGGAGCCCGGGCTGACATGGCTAGTCGTAAACCCAAAGTGGCACAGACTTACAGGGACAGGCATCCATGACCCCGCAACGAACGTATCGGTCATCAGCAAGTGGGTCCGGGCTGAAGCACTGGGCTAGCAGGACTCCGGTAAACCGGGCTGTAGCGGGCTAACAGGACTCCGGTACTCAATGCGTGACATTTCCCCGAAGGGACAGACACAGGAACGAAGAAGGACACATGCCGGCCGGCCTAAGTGTTCCGGAGCAGTAGCAAGCTACCATGGCTCAGTGGTAACACTAGGAGACATTTCCCGGTAAGAGAGGCTACTAGAGATAAACAACTAGATAGTCAGACCCCACACATACCAAGCATTTCAATCATACACACAATATGCTCGATATGTGCAAATACAACAAGGCATCACAACATGACTCTACGACACAAGTACTTTATTTAAGGCTCAGGGAGCCATACATAACATACACATAGGTACGGGTCACACGACCCAGCATTCAAGTCATACAGTCATACAAACCAGCACGGAAGTAACTTGTCTGAGTACAGACAACTAGTAAAATAAAAGAGGCTTGGAAAGCCTAGCTATACTACGTGGTCCTTCACAAGCTCAGGATCACCACCTGGTCCTTAGCCTACTCGTTGATGTCAACGTCTACGAAGAACCCATCATAAGGGGTTGCAGCGTCTTCTGTAAAAATGTAAATTATAGCAACATGAGTACAAAGGTACTCAGCAAGACTTACATCAGATCCTACATACATGCACATTATCAAGAAGGGTTGGTGGGGTTATTGCAGCAAGCCAGCTTTGACTCTTGGCTAGGCTATCCTACGAGACTCCAACTTGAAATGGTTTTGCGCACACGAGTCCACTACTCACCACTTCAATACACTACCGAGGATCCACCTCCGTCTTCCTACGGAAGAGCCATCCTCGGCACTCACGCTTATCTTGAGGCTTTTAGTAGTTTCCATTTACTTGTCTATGAACTGTATAGGCAACCAAGTAGTCCTTTACCGTGGACGCGGCTATTCGAATAGATCATGTTAACCCTGCAGGGGTGTACTTCTTCATACATGTTTCCACCACTTAGCGTCTGCACACGACATGTGCTCGGCAGACTTCAAGCGAAAGCCGACGTGGGTGTAGACCACGACCTACCTAAACACCTAAGTCTCTAGTCCAGGTTTATCGCCTATTCGGGTTCCATCCATGAGGAGATCCGGCCGGAGTTTCGCTCACAGCCCCAAACGATGTGAACAGGGTTCCGTGACACCAAACGGGTGCCCGGTTTACCCGGCCACGTACCTACCGCATCACAGCCCACCCCTACGGTCAGAGGTGTCCACGGCCTCCAGTAGGCTACAAACACCAGAAACTACTTTCAACTCCTGGACAGAGGACTAGGGTGAATAAGAAGTCGAGCGGGGTCATATTTCAGGGCCCAATGCATGGTAGTAGCTGTATCTTAAATCACACATACAGATCTCAGTGCTTAAGGTCGGCTTCAATGAAACAACCCACCATGTACTCCTACATGGCCTTTCATCGATACCTTTACCAAATCGTGTTCACCACACCACTCTCATTACCGACATAATCATTTCACTCTAGCCCATCACCCAGATGAACCAGACCTGACACGACTCTAAGCATAGCAGGCATAGCAAGGTAGGAACAACACATACATATGGCTCAATCAACTCCTACACATGCTAGTGGGTTTCATCTAGTTACTGTGGCAATGACAGGTCATGCAGAGGAAGTGGGTTCAACTACCGTAGCACACAGTAGTTTGAAACGCGTTGTCCTAATGCAGTAAAAGAGAGCAGGAGCGAGAACATGGGATTGTATCGATATGATCAAATGGTTGGTTGCTTGCCTGATGGTTCGATGCACTGATACGGTTCTTCGTTAGGGTAATCACGGTACTCCACGGAGGTAGATCCTGCCGCAAAGAACACCGATACACAACCATCACCAAACAATGTGCGACAATATGATGCATGCATGAAACATGGCAATATGAGTGTGTTGGGCTAATGCAACTAAGACTAGAGGGGTTTGAACCAATTTGAATCAAGGATTCAAATTTCAAACTCAAACATGCCCCTTTAAAGTGTTTTTCCTTGTTCTGCACTAAACATCAAGTTAACTTGTTTAATCATGCATGAAAATAGTACAGATGGATAGATTGGATTTTTCTGATCATTTTTCATATATAATTTGTCTGATTTGGAGTTACAGATTAAAAGTTATGAATTTTTGAAGTTTAAACTATATTCTGGAATTTCCTATATTAGATTAAATCCAGAAAATCAATTTCTGCGTCAGCCTGACATCAGTGTGA
>NC_041390.1:463536894-463559333 GCF_002162155.2 Triticum dicoccoides
AGCGCGGCTACGACGTAGGCACGGCGGTGGTAGCGTCGGCCATGGCTGGGGGGTGCGAGGGGGAGGAGCTGGAGAGGAGAGGGGGTGTCTAGGGGGTTCGGGGAAGAGAGGGGGAGCGATCCACGACGTCACCGGGCGAGGGGAGCGGCGAGGCGGCGAGCAGGTGCGTGGCGCGCGCTGTGGTCGCCGTCGGGCACCTGCCTGCCTGCCTGGCCGGCAAGCAGCTCGCTGGAGCGGCGCTGGGCTGGGCCGGCAGGTGGGCCGGGTGCTGGCGCCAGGTAAGTTTTTCTATTTTTTCTGTTTTCTGTTTTTTAATACTTCTGCAACTTTGTTGAATTAATAAAAATACCTAGGAACTCCTAAAATCACCAAACTACTCCTGGTCCATAGTTGGATTATTTCCAACATGAAACATTTTAGTTTGGAGATATTTGAGCATTTAAATATTTTATATAATTTTAAATGCCCAAATTCAAATATTTATGATTTAATTCAAAAACCCTAAGATGGCCTAGGAAAATGTGCATCACTTTTGGCAGAGGTTCTGGACCAAGACAAAAATGATGGGCATTTTAGAAGGGCATTTCAGGTTCATTGAAAAAGTTTTTAGTAAACCCTAATTGGTTTCAGAGGGGGCTGGGGGTTCTGTCATCCCCATTTCAGGTTTCTGATGAAAGAATAAACATGATGCAACACTCTAATGCATGAACTAGCTAGGGTGTGACAACTCACCCCCACTCAAAAGAATCTCGTCCCGAGATTTGGGTTCCTCCGGAAAGAGGGCGGGATACTCGAGTCGAAGACGATCCTCCCTTTCCCAAGTTGCTTCATCCTCAGAATGGTGCGACCATTGAACTTTGAGAAATTTGATATTATGACGTCGAGTGGTACGCTCGGCCTGATCGAGGATACAAATGGGGTACTCTCGATACGTGAGATTATCTTGGAGATCAAGTGTGTCGTGGTCCACTCCACGGATAGGATCCCAGAAGCAACGCCTGAGTTGAGAAACGTGGAAGACATCGTGGACTCTGGAGAGGTGCGGAGGTAGTTCCAACTGGTAGGCAACTTCTCCTCGTTTAGCGAGAATGTGAAAAGGTCCAATGTAACGAGGAGCCAATTTGCCTTTGATACCGAAACGATGGGTTCCCTTCAGAGGAGTAACCCGAAGGTAAGCCTTCTCGTCAACCTCGAAAGTCATAGCCTTATCTTTTCGGTCATATTGACTCTTTTGACGAGATTGGGCTGTTTTCAACTTTTCACGAACGATGCGAACTTGCTCTTCTGCTTCCTGAATCATATCCGGGCCAAAGAATTGTCTTTCCCCGGTTTCTGACCAGTTAAGGGGTGTTCGACACCGTCGTCCATAGAGAACTTCAAAAGGGGCTTTACCCAAGCTAGATTGATAGATGTTGTTGTAAGAAAATTCGGCAAATGGTAGGCATTTCTCCCACTCCATTCCGAATGAGATAACAGAGGCTCGAAGCATGTCTTCTAGGATCTGGTTGACGCGTTCTACCTGACCACTAGATTGAGGGTGAAAAGCGGTGCTAAAAGAAAGGCGGGTTCCCATAGCATTTTGGAAACTTTCCCAAAATCGAGAGGTGAAAAGACTTCCTCGATCCGAGTTAATTTCCAAAGGAACACCATGGAGAGACACGATTTGGGAGATGTATAAGTCTGCCAACTGGCTAGTGGTTATACTCTCACGAACAGGTAAGAGATGGGCCACTTTGGAAAGACGATCGACAACGACAAAGATAGCATTATTCCCTCTCTTGGTCCTGGGAAAACCGGTAATGAAATCCATACCAATTTTATCCCATTTCCATTCAGGAATAGCTAAGGGTTGAAGGGTGCCAGCAGGCCGTTGATGCTCTGCTTTTACACGACGGCAGACGTCGCAATTAGCAATATACTGAGCAATTTCTCTCTTCATCCTAGTCCACCAGAACCTCTGGCGTAGGTCCTGATACATCTTGGTACTACCGAGATGAATGGTGAGAGGAGATTCATGAGCCTCCTTAAGGATCAACTGCCGTAGATGCTGGTTCTTGGGAACCACTAAACGGTTCTCAAAGTACACAACACCATGATCATTTGTGGAGAAACAACTAGCACCTCCGCTAGCAATGTTCTCCTTGATTTTAGATATTCCCTTATCTCGCTTTTGGGCAGCGATGATTTGATCCGTAAGAGTAGGTTTCGCCACCAAGGTGGAAAGAAATCCTTGAGGAACAATGTGAAGGTTAAGCTTCCGAAATTCCTCATGGAGAAGCGGTTGACTTTGTTGTAACATCAGGTTGTTACAATAAGATTTATGACTTAGCGCATCAGCCATGACGTTGGCTTTCCCTGGGGTGTAAGTTATTCCTAAGTCGAAATCTGTGATCAACTCAACCCAACGTCTTTGCCTGAGATTCAAATCCGGTTGGGTGAAGATATACTTCAGACTTTGGTGATCAGTGAATATTTCGCAACGATTACCGAGGAGGTAATGTCGCCAGGTCTTAAGTGCATAGACTATGGCTGCAAGCTCTAGATCATGAGTAGGATAATTCTCCTCATGTGGGTGCAATTGCCGTGAAGCGTAAGCAATTACGTGTCGATCTTGCATGAGAATGCAACCTAGTCCTTGTCGCGAGGCGTCGCAGTAGATAACAAAGTCCTTAGAGAAGTCTGGCGGTACCAGTACGGGAGCAGAAGTCAGGCGTCTTTTCAGTTCCTGAAAGCTGTGCTCACATTGTGGAGTCCATTCGAACTTTTTATCTTTCTTGAGGAGTTCTGTTAGAGGTTTAGCAACTTTGGAGAAATTTTCGACAAAGCGACGGCAATAGCTCGCTAAGCCCAGAAAACTCCGAACTTGCTTGACCGATTCAGGTGGAGTCCAATTAAGGACGGCTTGAACTCGCTCAGGGTTAACAGCAATACCTTTACCAGATATTACATGACCCAGATAGGTCACTTCTGACAACCAAAATTCACATTTAGAAAACTTGGCATAAAGGCGATGCTCTCGAAGTTTCTTCAACACTAGCCTTAGATGTTCGGCATGTTCTTCCTCGTTATTGGAGTAGATGAGTATATCATCGAGGTATACCACGATGAATTTATCCAAATACTCCTTGAAGATTGAGTTCATTAACCGAGAAAAGGTGGCTGGAGCGTTGGTTAAACCGAAGGACATGACGGTGTACTCGTATTGGCCATAACGAGTAACAAAGGCCGTTTTAGGAATGTCCCCGTTCCTGATTTTGATTTGATGGTAGCCCAACCTCAAATCCATTTTGGAGAAGACTGAGGATCCAGCGAGCTGATCATACAGGTCATTGATCCTGGGGAGCGGATATTTGTTCTTGATTGTGACCAAATTGACAGGTCGATAATCTACAACCATCCGGTCCGTACCATCCTTCTTCTTGACGAAGAGGACGGGGCAAGCCCACGGAGATGAACTAGGTCGGATGAAACCCTTTTTCAAGGACTCATCGAGTTGTTTCTTAAGCTCGGCTAGTTCTAGTGGTGCCATCTTATAAGGTCTTCTAGCAATCGGGACGGTTCCTGGAATAAGGTCTATTACGAACTCAACATCCTTGTCAGGTGGAACACCTGGCAATTCCTCTGGGAAGACATCCGGGAAGTCACGGACTATCGGAACGTCCTCAAGGTCTGGCAAAGGGCTGGCGTTAAGAGAATATAACTGTCGCTTGGTTAATCGGGTCAAGACATTGACTATCTTCCCCGAAGGATGGGTGAGTTGAACAGTCCTAGAGAAACAATCAATTTTGGCATGATGAGCTGACATCCAGTCCATACCCAAGATGATATTAATATCTGAAGATTTGAGAGCTATCAAAGATGCAAGGAAAACAAGTCTGTCGACTTGGATTTCATTTCCATAACTTACCCTGGAGGTTTGCCATCTAGAACCGGGAGTAGAAATTTCCATAGTGGATGGCATGTCACAGAATGCGTGTCACATCCCTGGTCCTGTTATGCACTAGGCTAGACCTCATGTGAGCATCATGTTTTAATTCAAATGAAATTTGAATTGAGGGATTTTCAAAGCCTCAGAAACCTTCTAAAAATGATCAACATTAAAATCTTCTCAAAGAAGCCCAAGAAAATGTTCCTCTTAGTCTCTGAAAATATTGCAAAGAGGTAAAACTCAAAACAATATTTTTGGTATCTCAGAGTTAATTATTTTGGGCCTTTGAATTAAATAAATAGCTATTTGCATTGGATATATATTTGATATATAAATAATATATGTCCAATAATACTGGAACATTTTATGTGGTTTGGTATATTTTAGTCCTAGCCACATAACTATTTCCAGGATTTTATAAAATGGTTAAGTGTCTAAAACTAAATCAAAACAAACTACAGAAAATAGAAAACAGAATTAAATAGAAATAAAAGAGAGAGAGAGAAGGACTTATCTGGTGCTCACCCGGTAGCCAGCCGGCCCAGCTCCTGTGCGGCCCAGCCCATCTCCACTCCCCCCCCCCTGTCGTCTTCCTCCTCGCCAGAAGGACCGAGGCGTGGCGCGCGCCCGAGAGCCCCGGCCACCTCCTGCTTACCTGCTCGCCGCTGGAGGCACCCGAGGGTGCCACGCACTCCCCTCGACCCCTTGCACCTCTCGCCACTCTCCCGTGTCTCTCCCTCCGTCCCTATCCCCCTCTGGCCCCTCTCTCTCCCGCGACCGAACGGAGCTCGTCGCCGCCGCTCGCCGTAGCCATGCCTACCGGCCACCCCACGCCTCACCGACGCCCCAGGAAGCTCCGCCTCGCCTCCCTCTTCATCCTCACCCAGACGAAAGGCACCGGAAGCCCCTGGATGCCGCTAGCTCCGCCGTTCCCCTCCTCGGCCACCGAGGACCGCCGCCGTAAATTCGCCGTCGCAGAAGCTCCCCCGAGCTCGCCGACCCCTCCGTTCGATCCACTGTGAGCCTCTCTTCCTCTTCCCCCTTCTCTCAAGCTCGCGCTCATCCCCTAGCTTCTTTCTCCACCGCGGCCGAGAGCTTCTCGCTGCCGGCCATGGCGTGGCCGTGGCCACAGCCACCGCAGCTCATTCCCGAGCCCACCGTCGTGCTCACCGCAACCTCAGGAGCCCGCAGCACCCACCAGTTCCTCCCTAGTGCACCATAGCGTCGAATCAGTCGGCGCCCGAACTCCGGCCGCCGCGGAAGCGGACACCGCCGTCGATTTAGGTCATCTCCGGCGACCCCTCTAGCACCAGCCGACGCGGACGAGGCCCAGGGTTCCAACGGTGCCATCCGCGCCTCGAACCGTGGCCTGTGCTGCGATTCCGCGCATCGCCGCCGTCTCGGGCCTCGCCGGCGTCATGTCGCCGGCGGGTTTGACTTGTTTGACCTGGGGTTTGACCCCCCAGGGTCGCTGACTAGTGGGGCCAGGCCCTGCTAATTTTAGTTAAATATTAACTAAACCTAATTAGCCACTAACACTAACCGGTGGGCCCTACCGTTTAATTAACCCGGCTAACAATTTAGTTAAGTTAATTAAACTCTATTAAATCACTGTGCAGCTGACATGTGGGTCCCGAACATCAGGTTTGACCCGGACCAGCCCCTGTTGACCTGCTGACGTCACACTGACGTCAGGCTGACGCAATTAAATCATTTTCTGGATTTATTTTAATTCAGGAAATTTCAGAAAATAGCTAAAACTTCAATAAATCATAGAAATTCAACCGTAACTCCAAATTAAATAATTTATATATGAAAAATTATCAGAAAAATTCAAGGAATCCATCTGTACCATTTTCATGCATGTTAGAACAACTTATAGCTGCTGTTTAGCACAAATCAATTAAAGGGCATTTAAATAATCATATATGGAGTTGGAATTTGAATCATGTATTCAAACCAACCTCATTTAAATCATAGCTAGGTGCATTAGCTCAAAACACATTCATATTGCCATGTCATGAGCATGCATCATATTGTGCATTGCATTGATTGTATTTCTTCTTGTTGCCGGTATCTGTTCCCTCCCGGTAGACGATGTTCCGACGTTGTGATCGTTGACACTGATGAAGACTCAATGTTATCTTCAGAAGTGCCAGGAAAGCAAAACACCCTTGTTCATTCCGATAAAATCCCACTCTCTCGCTCCTGCTCTCTTTTAATGCATTAGGACAACAACGATTCAACTGTTACTTGCTGCGGTAGCTGAACCCCTTTATCCTTTGCATGACCTGTCATTGCCACAGTAAATAGATGAAACCCACTAGCATGAGTAGGAGTTGTTTGAGCCCTGTTGTGCCTACTCATTCTTGCTTGTTTGTCATGCCTGCTACTGCTTAGAGTTGTGTCAGGTCTGATTTATCCGGGACGAATCAGAGGGGTGTGAGCATGTCCTACTGTGTGTGAGCTAAGTGTGTGAACACGATTTGGTAAAAGGTGTCGGTGAGAGGCCATGTAGGAGTACATGGTGGGTTGTCTCATTGAAGCCATCCTTAGGAACTGAGTTCTGTGTTTGTGATCCATGATTCAGCTACTACCATACATTGGCCCCTGAAATATGACCCCGCTCGACTTCTTATTCACCCTTGTCCTCTGTCCAGGAGTTGCAAGTAGTTTCTGGTGTTTGTAGTATGCTGGAGGCCGTGGACAGCGCTGACCGTAGGGGTGGGCTGTGATGCGGTAGGCACGTGGCCGGGTATACCGGGCGCCCGTTTGGTGTCACGGAACCCTGTTCACATCGTTTGGGGCTGTGAGCGAAACTCCGGCCGGATCTCCTCATGGATGGAACCCGAATAGGCGATAAACCTGGACTAGAGACTTGAGTGTTTAGGTAGGTCGTGGTCTACACCCACGTCGGCTTTCGCTTGAAGTCTGCCGAGCACATGTCGTGTGCAGACGCTAAGTGGTGGAAACATGTATGAAGAAGTACACCCCTGCAGGGTTAACATCATCTATTCGAATAGCCGTGTCCACGCTAAAGGACTTCTGGGTTGCTTATATCAGTTCATAGACAAGTGAAAGTGGATACTCTAAAATACGCAAGATAAGCGTGAGTGCTATGGATGGCGCTCTCGTAGGGAGACGGGAGCGGATCCATAGTGGTGTATTGATATGGGGAATATGTGGACTCGTGTGCGCCACCTCAAAAGAGTTACATTGCAGTCGTAGTTCAGGATAGCCACCGAGTCAAAGCTGGCTTGCTGCAGTTAAACCCCACCATCCCCTTTGTTGATAATGATGCATATGTAGTTAGTTCTGATGTAAGTCTTGCTAGGTACATTTGTACTCACGTTTGCCTATTTTATGTTTTTGCAGAGAGACTTCGGTCTCACTAGTAGTTTCGCGTGGACTTCGACGTTTAGCTTGTTACCTCAGCTACGATCTTGTGCCCCGGCAGGATCTGGTAGATAGTCAGGCTTCTCAGCCTTTTTCAGTTATAGATGTCTGTACCCAGACATGATAGCTTCCGCTTGTGCTTTGATTTGTATGCTCTGATTGTTGGGTCATGAGACCCATGTTTGTAATATCTCACTCCTCGGAGCCTATTGAATAAATTACTTGAGTCGTAGAGTCATGTTGTGATGCCATGTTGTATTTGCACATATCGAGCATATTGTGTGTATGTTATTGAAATGCTTGGTATGTGTGGGATCTGACCATCTAGTTGTTTATCTTTAGTAGCCTCTCTTACGGGGAAATGTCTCCTAGTGTTTCACTGAGCCATGGTAGCTTGCTACTGCTCCGGAACACTTAGGCTGGCCGGCATGTGTCCTTCTTCGTTCCTGTGTCTGTCCCTTCAGGGAAATGTCACGCGATGAATACCGGAGTCCTGTTAACCCACTACAGCCCGGTTCACCGGAGTCCTGCTAGCCCAGTGCTACAGCCTGGATTCACTCGCTGATGACCGACACGTTCGATGCTGGGTCATGGATGCCTGTCCCTGTAAGTCTGTGCCACTTTGGGTTTACGACTAGCCATGTCAGCCCGGGCTCCTTATCATATGGATGCTAGCGACACTGTCATATACGTGTGCCAAAAGGCGCAAACGGTCCCGGGCAAAGGTAAGGCGACACCCGTGGGAATACCGTGCGTGAGGCCGCAAAGTGATATGAGGTGTTACATGCTAGATCGATGTGTCATTGAGTCGGGGTCCTGACAGCGTTGGTATCAGAGCTTGACTGCCTGTAGGATTACCAAGCCAAACTGGTCGAAGTTGAGTCTAGAAATTCTTTAGTTATATAAGGGAATTGATTGTGGGATGGAACGTAAGGCTCTTTTTACTCCTTATACCTCATGGCCTTCTAATCTGAGTCATCATCTTCTCTTCTACGGGGATTAAGAACTAGGCTATCTCTTCTTTCCATCAGGATCACGTGTTACTAATCCGTAGACTTATAAGATTGTTGGATTAAGCCTCAGTTCAGTTTCTACCTCTGTATGTTAATTATTGATCTCGATACCTTGATATTGTGCTTTTGAGTGGTTATGCCACCATTTTTGTGAATGTCTCAAATCTTTTTTGAGCATTTACAGCCGTTATGCTGTCCGAGTCATCTCAGGTCTCTAAACAGTCTGATGCACTTGCAAATTCCTTCCTCCCGTTTCAATGTTCCTTTGGGCCAGATTAACCACACTAATCAGTGAGTTGAGGTACTCTGTTACCTTGACATATATGTTGGAGATATTATTATGACCCTAGGTGTCTTAGGGGATCATCTAGTAATTTAGCCATGATTTGTGTTCCCAGTGTGATGATTCTGGCCATCATTCTCGAAAGCATCCCGTGATGCTACTTAGTAATAGGTATTCTGTTCCTGGGTTCTTGAACCCGAGATTCACTCTACCTACTTCATGTTGATAGTAATTGCTAGTGCCTTTAGGATATTAGTAACCTTTGCGATAGTCCTTGAAGTCCGTGGTATCTTCTTCTTCCAAATACCATGAACTACTTATGGCAGAAGTTCCTCGTTGAACTGAAATATCACAACAGGATTATTCTTGAGGAGTTCTCCATTCATAAATCGTGACTCTGCCAGTTCTACCTTTCTGCATGGGTTATCCGGAAGAAATATGTTGAACTTGGTTCGACATACTAATCTATGCATCCACAACTCAGAAAATTATATGTTCCTTTGAGTTGTTCTCTTTAGTTGCATTCTGACCCTCGTCTATCAATTGATAGTCAAGAGTATGCGTGCGTTCTTTTATCGATGCCTATTACTCTTGTGGTCCGTCAAGCCATTCTATCGCAGAATGACTAGGAGAAACAAACTCCAGTACCTCTTCCATATCCAGGATTGGGTCAAAGAAGTTGTGCTCCGCAGATCAAATTGCTAATCCAGCTTTTGTTCTGTTCTACCTTGGAGTATTACCATCTTTATATCGGGATTGTTATAGGAATTGCACACCATCCTATGAACTCTTGGTACAGTGATACTTCTTGCCATCATTAGTCATTCCTCGGTCTTCGTGTTGATGCAACCGGAATACCGACAAATGAATTGTGATGTGTGAAATCAATACGCCTAACAACCTCGTTGCTGGGTAGTTAAAGGACAATAATTTCATTCTTAGTGTGTTGGTTATTGAATCATCATTCTAAGATTGATCGTGCTACCTAGTCCATTCTCCTGGTTCACTCCTCGATCGATGAGTTAGGATTATTTCAAATCCTTGCTCTATTGATCATATCGTCTTGCCCTGAAAAGCAAGATTGTTCTCGAGCTTAGTAACATACCGGTGGTTCGTGATTTTCTGAATATCTTCTCAGAAGTATTACCAGGTTGTCACCTGACCGCTATGTTGAGTTCGTGATCAAGTTGGTTTATTCCTGTAAACCACCCCTTCTCCAAGAATCCGTGTTGGATACCCTGAGCTAGTTGGATAAGCTAAACAACAACTTGGAGAGTTGGAAGATAAAAGCTTGTCCGACTTAGTTCATGTTAAGGGATATCTTTTTGTGTGTGTGTGTGTGTGTGTGTGTTGAAGAAAGATGATATCTTCATCAATTGGTCCTTGTGAACAATTGTTGGATCTATTATCTTACCCAAACCTTTGATTAAGTATGGGCTATCATCCAATCAGACCAGAACCAACGATATTCGTAATGTTGTCTTACTCGTGGTTGATCCCTCGAGCATACACCATTATATCTTTTGAGTCTGACCAATGCTATCACTTGTTCACTTAACTATGGAATTCCTTTTAAAAGGAAACCCAAATGAATTGTTGTTGTGCCCATTGACAACATCCTTGTCTTCTCCATAATTTTGCTAAACATTAAGCTAGTGTTGGAAACTTTTGAAGGCATTTGTTCATGCTAGCTCATGAAGCATATGTTCGGATGTAAGAAGTGACTTCCTCTAGTTCATGTGCATTTGATGCAAGTTGCCGCCGTGGACTCGAGAAAGTCAATGTTGCTTCCTCTGGAATCATCGCAAGTCAGTCATGCACACGTGCGAAGTATTCTGTGGTCTGGAGACTTGCAACCTTCATTCCATATGTGTATCCTAGCACACCAAGCCACTGACTGATTTGTTCAAGGAGAAGGAGTATCTTCATAAGAGCTAATCCGGACTTATGAAAGAACTTCGATACCCTCGTTGATGGTTCCCAACCTGAACTCGGTAGTGTTTTATTGTAAGACTACCACGTGGTCATGCTTGTCTAGGACATCGTGTTCACACGTGTGTAGCAGAACCAGCTCATGTTTTGGAGTTTGCTATCGTAGTTCATTTTCCGAGAATCTCGCAACGTTATCTCGTCGAATTGTGTTGCAAACTTTCATTTATCTTCCTAGACTCGATGAGTCTGGAATATCCTGACACCAACCAGATCTGAATCTCACGCAGATATGATGGTTTGGAACATTTCCCAAGAACTATAATATTGGTCCCTCGATAACTGATAAAGTGGATGTCGTGGCCAGCACCTCCCAGCCGAAAGACCTATTATTGCAGTATCTTGATTGAAGAAGTTGGCCACCTCCCCATAGGGATTTCGTAGGATTTACTCCCTAGTTGCCCCTATGGATTTTTGTGTTCCCGAAGTCCGACCTTTTTACTTGATGTTTTAGATATCAAACCATATCTATGAATGGGTTACACTAGCACATCAAGGAGAACATTAGAAGCAGAGTGCTAAATGTCCCTCGGTCGATCATCCAGATTTTATTTCCTTGGCCCCGCCAAGGGTGAAATCTGAGAAGGTGTTATCTTCCTTTGCATCTGCATCCTCCATCACCATTCATCATGGTAGTAAGTTGTGTTACCGGACCCTTGACACGGATGTTGGTAAAACCTTGATGATTATGGAATTGCTCAAGTTCTTGAGAGCACGCGCAAGTGCTAGGTTTGATCGTCGGCATTAACTGTATAGCGCTCTCAGTTTCCTCGGTCATGCTATAACCATTCTAATAGTGGAATAACTCTCTATTGTTGAGCCTCTCCCCAGTTACTAGAATCATTCCCATCATTTGCGATTTGTTCCCAGCTTTCACCGCCAATGTGCCATTCTACCATGGGTCTCTTCCATTTCCGGTGATAAGAAAATTCATCCATTACGTTGTCTTCAACAAGGTAATCCACATAAGCCAAGTCCGAGTATACCATTCCACCGACCCCCTCCAAACGATTGCTCGAGAATTGCCTTAGGCTGGTTTAAAGAGTCTCAATGATCTCTGAATCAAAGGTAATTCTTTTTGCCACTTAAGGGGATATTTCTACGAGTCACCTTCCCTAAGGTGCATCGTTATGGTATCATGGAAACTCAACTCCTCGCTACGTTGACAACCGTTCACCACCCTCTTAGGTGTGGAATTGTGGTCTACCTAGTGAACCTTCGTCATCTGCTTCACTCCATTCCTATGGATGTGTGCTTCGCCTCTCAGCTCGAGAGATGTTGCTATGTCTCATTCCGTGAGTTAATCCTGAGTTGTTCGACCTTCGAGAAGAACCATTCTTTTAGGATCTTTCCTTTCCTCTCGTTGTCATGTTAGTTGGAGTTCTCAGAGCAAGACTTCGAGACAAAGATGGTGATCGAATCAACGCTTTGATAAAGTGCACCCTGGATCGTGAAGATTGTGCTAGTTTGCGTTTCCCCTTCACCCTACCCTACGCTTGAATCTCGGGACGAGATTTTTGTTTAGTGGGGGTGAGTTGTCACATCCCTGGTCCTGTTATGCACTAGGCTAGACCTCATGTGAGCATCATGTTTTAATTCAAATGAAATTTGAATTGAGGGATTTTCAAAGCCTCAGAAACCTTCTAAAAATGATCAACATTAAAATCTTCTCAAAGAAGCCCAAGAAAATGTTCCTCTTAGTCTCTGAAAATATTGCAAAGAGGTAAAACTCAAAACAATATTTTTGGTATCTCAGAGTTAATTATTTTGGGCCTTTGAATTAAATAAATAGCTATTTGCATTGGATATATATTTGATATATAAATAATATATGTCCAATAATACTGAAACATTTATGTGGTTTGGTATATTTTAGTCCTAGCCACATAACTATTTCCAGGATTTTATAAAATGGTTTAGTGTCTAAAACTAAATCAAAACAAACTATAGAAAATAGAAAACAGAATTAAATAGAAATAAAAGAGAGAGAGAGAAGGACTTATCTGGCGCTCACCCGGTAGCCAGCCGGCCCAGCTCCTGTGCGGCCCAGCCCATCTCCACTCCCCCCCCCCTGTCGTCTTCCTCCTCACCAGAAGGACCGAGGCGTGGCACGCGCCCGAGAGCCCCGGCCACCTCCTGCTTACCTGCTCGCCGCTGGAGGCACCCGAGGGTGCCACACACTCCCCTCGACCCCTTGCACCTCTCGCCACTCTCCCGTGTCTCTCCCTCTGTCCCTATCCCCCTCTGGCCCCTCTCTCTCCTGCGACCGAACGGAGCTCGTCGCCGCCGCTCGCCGTAGCCACGCCTACCGGCCACCCCACGCCTCACCGACGCCCCAGGAAGCTCCGCCTCGCCTCCCTCTTCATCCTCACCCAGACGAAAGGCACCGGAAGCCCCTGGATGCCGCTAGCTCCGCCGTTCCCCTCCTCGGCCACCGAGGACCGCCGCCGTAAATTCGCCATCGCAGAAGCTCCCCCGAGCTTGCCGACCCCTCCGTTCGATCCACTGTGAGCCTCTCTTCCTCTTCCCCCTTCTCTCAAGCTCGCGCTCATCCCCTAGCTTCTTTCTCCACCGCGGCCGAGAGCTTCTCGCCGCCGGCCATGGCGTGGCCGTGGCCACAGCCACCGCAGCTCGTTCCCGAGCCCACCGTCGTGCTCACCGCAACCTCAGGAGCCCGCAGCACCCACCAGTTCCTCCCGTAGTGCACCATAGCGTCGAATCAGTCGGCGCCCGAACTCCGGCCGCCGCGGAAGCGGACACCGCCGTCGATTTAGGTCGTCTCCGGCGACCCCTCTAGCACCAGCCGACGCGGACGAGGCCCAGGGTTCCAACGATGCCATCCGCGCCTCGAACCGTGGCCTGTGCTGCGATTCCGCGCATCGCCGCCGTCTCGGGCCTCGCCGGCGTCATGTCGCCGGCGGGTTTGACTTGTTTGACCTGGGGTTTGACCCCCCAGGGTCGCTGACTAGTGGGGCCAGGCCCTGCTAATTTTAGTTAAATATTAACTAAACCTAATTAGCCACTAACACTGACCGGTGGGCCCTACCGTTTAATTAACCCGGCTAACAATTTAGTTAAGTTAATTAAACTCTATTAAATCACTGTGCAGCTGACATGTGGGTCCCGAACATCAGGTTTGACCCGGACCAGCCCCTGTTGACCTGCTGACGTCACACTGACGTCAGGCTGACGCAATTAAATCATTTTCTGGATTTATTTTAATTCAGGAAATTTCAGAAAATAGCTAAAACTTCAATAAATCATAGAAATTCAACCGTAACTCCAAATTAAATAATTTATATATGAAAAATTATCAGAAAAATTCAAGGAATCCATCTGTACCATTTTCATGCATGTTAGAACAACTTATAGCTGCTGTTTAGCACAAATCAATTAAAGGGCATTTAAATAATCATATATGGAGTTGGAATTTGAATCATGTATTCAAACCAACCTCATTTAAATCATAGCTAGGTGCATTAGCTCAAAACACATTCATATTGCCATGTCATGAGCATGCATCATATTGTGCATTGCATTGATTGTATTTCTTCTTGTTGCCGGTATCTGTTCCCTCCCGGTAGACGATGTTCCGACGCTGTGATCGTTGACACTGATGAAGACTCAATGTTATCTTCAGAAGTGCCAGGAAAGCAAAACACCCTTGTTCATTCCGATAAAATCCCACTCTCTCGCTCCTGCTCTCTTTTAATGCATTAGGACAACAACGATTCAACTGTTACTTGCTGCGGTAGCTGAACCCCTTTATCCTTTGCATGACCTGTCATTGCCACAGTAAATAGATGAAACCCACTAGCATGAGTAGGAGTTGTTTGAGCCCTATTGTGCCTACTCATTCTTGCTTGTTTGTCATGCCTGCTACTGCTTAGAGTTGTGTCAGGTCTGATTTATCCGGGACGAATCAGAGGGGTGTGAACATGTCCTACTGTGTGTGAGCTAAGTGTGTGAACACGATTTGGTAAAAGGTGTCGGTGAGAGGCCATGTAGGAGTACATGGTGGGTTGTCTCATTGAAGCCGTCCTTAGGAACTGAGTTCTGTGTTTGTGATCCATGATTCAGCTACTACCATACATTGGCCCCTGAAATATGACCCCGCTCGACTTCTTATTCACCCTTGTCCTCTGTCCAGGAGTTGCAAGTAGTTTCTGGTGTTTGTAGTATGCTGGAGGCCGTGGACAGCGCTGACCGTAGGGGTGGGCTGTGATGCGGTAGGCACGTGGCCGGGTATACCGGGCGCCCGTTTGGTGTCACGGAACCCTGTTCACATCGTTTGGGGCTGTGAGCGAAACTCCGGCCGGATCTCCTCATGGATGGAACCCGAATAGGCGATAAACCTGGACTAGAGACTTGAGTGTTTAGGTAGGTCGTGGTCTACACCCACGTCGGCTTTCGCTTGAAGTCTGCCGAGCACATGTCGTGTGCAGACGCTAAGTGGTGGAAACATGTATGAAGAAGTACACCCCTGCAGGGTTAACATCATCTATTTGAATAGCCGTGTCCACGCTAAAGGACTTCTGGGTTGCTTATATCAGTTCATAGACAAGTGAAAGTGGATACTCTAAAATACGCAAGATAAGCGTGAGTGCTATGGATGGCGCTCTCGTAGGGAGACGGGAGCGGATCCATAGTGGTGTATTGATATGGGGAATATGTGGACTCGTGTGCGCCACCTCAAAAGAGTTACATTGCAGTCGTAGTTCAGGATAGCCACCGAGTCAAAGCTGGCTTGCTGCAGTTAAACCCCACCATCCCCTTTGTTGATAATGATGCATATGTAGTTAGTTCTGATGTAAGTCTTGCTAGGTACATTTGTACTCACGTTTGCCTATTTTATGTTTTTGCAGAGAGACTTCGGTCTCACTAGTAGTTTCGCGTGGACTTCGACGTTTAGCTTGTTACCTCAGCTACGATCTTGTGCCCCGGCAGGATCTGGTAGATAGTCAGGCTTCTCAGCCTTTTTCAGTTATAGATGTCTGTACCTAGACATGATAGCTTCCGCTTGTGCTTTGATTTGTATGCTCTGATTGTTGGGTCATGAGACCCATGTTTGTAATATCTCACTCCTCGGAGCCTATTGAATAAATTACTTGAGTCGTAGAGTCATGTTGTGATGCCATGTTGTATTTGCACATATCGAGCATATTGTGTGTATGTTATTGAAATGCTTGGTATGTGTGGGATCTGACCATCTAGTTGTTTATCTTTAGTAGCCTCTCTTACGGGGAAATGTCTCCTAGTGTTTCACTGAGCCATGGTAGCTTGCTACTGCTCCAGAACACTTAGGCTGGCCGGCATGTGTCCTTCTTCGTTCCTGTGTCTGTCCCTTCGGGGAAATGTCACGCGATGAATATCGGAGTCCTGTTAGCCCGCTACAGCCCGGTTCACCGGAGTCCTGCTAGCCCAGTGCTACAGCCTGGATTCACTCGCTGATGACCGACACGTTCGATGCTGGGTCATGGATGCCTGTCCCTGTAAGTTTGTGCCACTTTGGGTTTACGACTAGCCATGTCAGCCTGGGCTCCTTATCATATGGATGCTAGCGACACTGTCATATACGTGTGCCAAAAGGCGCAAACGGTCCCGGGCAAAGGTAAGGCGACACCCGTGGGAATACCATGCGTGAGGCCGCAAAGTGATATGAGGTGTTACATGCTAGATCGATGTGTCATTGAGTCGGGGTCCTGACAATGCGGTGTTATGCAAACGAGCATAGTTCTCGGATATAAATGAATGAGATGCTCCTGTATCGAAAAGAACAGATGCCGGGTGGCAATTAACAAGGAGCGTACCGAGAACGATGTTGGGATCCTCTTGAGATTCTTCGGCAGAGATACAGTTGACATGGCCACGTGTAGCGGTGGCTGGCTTAGCGTGGAACACTTTACCTGTCGGCTTGCCACGGCCAACAGCTTTAGCAGATTGGTTGGGGTTGGTTTGGGGACACTCACGCATATAGTGGCCAGATTCCCCACACTTGAAGCAAGTCACGGAGCTGGTACGTGGAGGAGCACTATTGGTTGGACCACCATAGGGCTTGGCTGGTGCAGACTGTTGAACAGGGCGAGGCGCCTGTAAGGATGGCCTCGGTGTGAACCTGGATGGCAGGGCAGTGTTGGGCACCCACACGCGGCGCTTCTGAGGACCAGCACCGGATGAGGAACCCACTTCACGGCCATGCTTGCGTGTTGCGTCATAATTAGACTGACCAGTCTCAGCACTGATGGCTTTGTTAACAAGCTTCTGAAAAGATGTGCACTCATGCAGACGGAGGTCGCGGCGAAGCTCAGGACTAAGCCCCTTACGGAACCTTGCTTGCTTCTTGGCATCAGTAGAAAGTTCCTCAATGGCATATCGTGCGAGGTTACCGAACTCCCTGCTGTAAGCATCCACAGAGAGTCGGCCCTGAGTGAAACTGCAAAATTCCTCACGTTTACGGTCCATGAGATCCTCCGGAATGTGATGTTCACGGAAAGCCTCGCTGAATTCAGCCCAAGTAGTGACATGGCCCGCTGGGCGCATAGCTCCATAATTCTCCCACCATAGACTGGCGGGGCCTTCAAGATGATATGAAGCAAAGGTGACCTTGTCAGCCTCAGCTACTAGAGCGGAACGCAGTTTGTGAGAGATACTGTGAAGCCAGTCATCAGCGTCGAGAGGCTCGACGGAGTGGTGGAACGTGGGTGGATGTAACTTGATGAAATCACTGAGTGACACCACGTTAGTCCTCTGACGGTGTGCTGTGTTTTGTTCAATACGCTCCAACAAACGGTTGGTCTCCCACTTGTTTCTTTCGGCTTCCATCATAACCTCGGCTAGGGAAGGAGGATGAGGCAGATTTGCATTCCTGACTTCACTGCCTTCGGCCTGCTCTTGAGGAGCAGGGTTATTGCGCGTGTTGACCATCCTAGGTAAACAACACAATGATTTAGTCAGAATGATAAGATTCCGACACAGGATACAGAATGTAAGGAGTAACTCGGAATGCAAGATGATCATCCGTATGACATGGTAGATACAGAAACTGCTTCTTTATTCCATCGTCATACACACCATACAAGGTTTAGTACAAGACCAAACAAGGTACTATTACGGTGAAAAGAGGATTACATCTCATTGGAGGCATCCCAAGCTCCTATACATTATTTTTCTACACCTCCGGAAGGCGGTACAAACTAGGTCATATCCCACGAGTCACGCAGGACGATAGACGACACAGCTAGCACGAACTAGTGATACTACCACTAACTCAGACCGATCCGTAGTAGTCCTCGTAGAAGTCACCTCCATAGCCTGGAAGCTCAACATGATCATCCGGGAACAGACGATCTCGCGGAGCTTGTGGACCATAGGGACTAGGATGAGGTCTTGGACCAACAGACGGTGGCCTGCGGGGACCGCGAGGTGGGGTGATGCCTCCTACATCACGCCAACCCATCACGTCTGGCAAAGCAGATCTCACAGGATAGAGATCGCGCATATCCGAATATCCAGCTTGCACCGCCGGTGCAAACCGAGTCAATGTGGCCCAATGGTCAGCACGGGTATTGAAGAGCTCTAGCCTCAAGGCCCGGTTTTCACGGTCCTTATCCTCGAGCATCTCAGCAGTGGTGCGAGTCCGTGAATCCTCCTGAGTGGGGTCAGCATAGATAGCCTGGAGATACCCTTGTGCTCCCGGAAGTGATCCTGGCATATATCGGAAATCAGAGTCCCGAAATAGACCAGACCTGACTCGCATGATGGTCATCATAGAGTAGGTGGCGTCCTGCACAGCCATCTCAATAGTAACCCCGAGTCCATAGGAGCAGTGAAGGGGCTCGGTGGATCCAGGATAAGATGGAAATATCCTGACAGTGCAGAGATACTGGCTTTGATTAAAGTCTCGGAATTGCTCTTCGACCGTGTACTCAGGATACCAACAGTATCCAGCCTCAGTCATTACCCTGACCAACATGGCGGTATGGCCGGGTACATCTAGGCATCGAGTCAGGCGAACCACTTGATTGAGGTCGCGAGTGGCCATCTGAAAGCACAACCATAATGCAAAGGCATTAGAATTTCTAGCAAAATTTTGGCAGCATAACAGCTGTAAATGCTCAAGAAGGATTTTGAGACATTTGACAAAGGATTTCATACACACTCAACATCATCATATCAAAGTTCTGAGTCCATCCTAACAACATGATGTGGTAGTAGAACTGAACTAGGCTTGTATCCATCAAACCTATAAGGTACTACTAATTAGTAACACGTGATCCTGATAGAGAGAAAAGATCCTAATTCCTTAACCCCCGGTGGAAGAATAGACTGACTCAGATCAGAATGTCATAAGATAAGGAGTAAAAAGAACCTTACGTTCCAACCCACAAACAATTCCCTACATATAACTAAAGAATTTCTAGACTCAACATCGACCAGTTTGGCTTGGAGAACCTACAGGCAGTCCGGCTCTGATGCCAACGCTGTCAGGACCCCGACTCGATGCCACATAGGTCTAGCATGTAACACCTCATATTACTTTGCGGCCTCACGCACGGTATTCCCACGGGTGTCGCCTTACCTTTGCCCGGGACCGTTTGCGCCTTTTGGCACACGTATATGATAGTGTCGCTAGCACCCATATGATAAGGAGCCCGGGCTGACATGGCTAGTCGTAAACCCAAAGTGGCACAGACTTACAGGGACAGGCATCCATGACCCAGCAACGAACGTGTCGGTCATCAGCAAGTGGGTCCGGGCTGAAGCACTGGGCTAGCAGGACTCCGGTAAACCGGGCTGTAGCGGGCTAACAGGACTCCGGTACTCAATGCGTGACATTTCCCCGAAGGGACAGACACAGGAACGAAGAAGGACACATGCCGGCCAGCCTAAGTGTCCCGGAGCAGTAGCAAGCTACCATGGCTCAGTGGTAACACTAGGAGACATTTCCCGATAAGAGAGGCTACTAGAGATAAACAACTAGATAGTCAGACCCCACACATACCAAGCATTTCAATCATACACACAATATGCTCGATATGTGCAAATACAACAAGGCATCACAACATGACTCTACGACACAAGTACTTTATTTAAGGCTCAGGGAGCCATACATAACATACACATAGGTACGGGTCACACGACCCAGCATTCAAGTCATACAGTCATACAAACCAGCAGCGGAAGTAACTTGTCTGAGTACAGACAACTAGTAAAATAAAAGAGGCTTGGAAAGCCTAGCTATACTACGTGGTCCTTCACAAGCTCAGGATCACCACCTGGTCCTTAGCCTACTCGTTGATGTCAACGTCTACGAAGAACCCATCAGAAGGGGTTGCAGCGTCTTCTGTAAAAATGTAAATTATAGCAACATGAGTACAAAGGTACTCAGCAAGACTTACATCAGATCCTACATACATGCACATTATCAAGAAGGGTTGGTGGGGTAATTGCAGCAAGCCAGCTTTGACTCTTGACTAGGCTATCCTACGAGACTCCAACTTGAAATGGTTTTGCGCACACGAGTCCACTACTCACCACTTCAATACACTACCGAGGATCCACCTCCGTCTTCCTACGGAAGAGCCATCCTCGGCACTCACGCTTATCTTGAGGCTTTTAGTAGTTTCCATTTACTTGTCTATGAACTGTATAGGCAACCAAGTAGTCCTTTACCGTGGACGCGGCTATTCGAATAGATCATGTTAACCCTGCAGGGGTGTACTTCTTCATACATGTTTCCACCACTTAGCGTCTGCACACGACATGTGCTCGGCAGACTTCAAGCAAAAGCCGACGTGGGTGTAGACCACGACCTACCTAAACACCTAAGTCTCTAGTCCAGGTTTATCGCCTATTCGGGTTCCATCCATGAGGAGATCCGGCCGGAGTTTCGCTCACAGCCCCAAACGATGTGAACAGGGTTCCGTGACACCAAACGGGTGCCCGGTTTACCCGGCCACGTACCTACCGCATCACAGCCCACCCCTACGGTCAGCGCTGTCCACGGCCTCCAGTAGGCTACAAACACCAGAAACTACTTGCAACTCCTGGACAGAGGACTAGGGTGAATAAGAAGTCGAGCGGGGTCATATTTCAGGGCCCAATGGATGGTAGTAGCTGTATCTTAAATCACACATACAGATCTCAGTGCTTAAGGTCGGCTTCAATGAAACAACCCACCATGTACTCCTACATGGCCTTTCATCGATACCTTTACCAAATCGTGTTCACCACACCACTCTCATTACCGACATAATCATTTCACTCTAGCCCATCACCTAGATGAACCAGACCTGACATGACTCTAAGCATAGCAGGCATAGCAAGGTAGGAACAACACATACATATGGCTCAATCAACTCCTACACATGCTAGTGGGTTTCATCTAGTTACTGTGGCAATGACAGGTCATGCAGAGGAAGTGGGTTCAACTACCGTAGCACACAATAGTTTGAAACGCGTTGTCCTAATGCAGTAAAAGAGAGCAGGAGCGAGAACATGGGATTGTATCGATATGATCAAATGGTTGGTTGCTTGCCTGATGGTTCGATGCACTGATACGGTTCTTCGTTAGGGTAATCACGGTACTCCTCGGAGGCAGATCCTGCCGCAAAGAACACCGATACACAACCATCACCAAACAATGTGCGACAATATGATGCATGCATGAAACATGGCAATATGAGTGTGTTGGGCTAATGCAACTAAGACTAGAGGGGTTTGAACCAATTTGAATCAAGGATTCAAATTTCAAACTCAAACATGCCCCTTTAAAGTGTTTTTCCTTGTTCTGCACTAAACATCAAGTTAACTTGTTTAATCATGCATGAAAATAGTACAGATGGATAGATTGGATTTTTCTGATCATTTTTCATATATAATTTGTCTGATTTGGAGTTACAGATTAAAAGTTATGAATTTTTGAAGTTTAAACTATATTCTGGAATTTCCTATATTAGATTAAATCCAGAAAATCAATTTCTGCGTCAGCCTGACATCAGTGTGACGTCAGCAGGTCAACGGGACACGTCCGGGTCAAACCTGACAGTGGGTCCCGCGTGTCAGTGTGATTAATTAAACTAAAATTAATTTAAACTAATCCTAATTAGTTAACAGGGCTGGGCCCCACCTGTCATTGACTCAGGAGAGTCAACCAGGGCCCACCCGTGGTCAAACCCGGGTCGGCTGCACCGGCGTTTAGCCGCCGGCGAGCCCGACGCGGCGGCGGAAGTGGTTTTTGTCGTTCCGGCAACCAAACGAACCGCGGAGGCCACCGGAGAGGAGCTGAGGTCGAGTCGCAGCTCTTGGTGGAGTCCGTTGGGGTCGGGGTGGCCGGAGTTGGCGCCGGCGACGACTTTGGCGGCCACCGGAGTTCGGCCGAAGTCGAACTTGTCGCTAGGGGGGTCGGTGAGGTGCAGGGAGTAGCTAGTTAGGTGCTACGTGACGCGGTGAGCATGATGGACACCGTGGAGTGGTCGGAGGGTGACCGGGAGCACGTCGGCGACGAGCTCCACGGTGGTGGGTGCGGTTGAGCTCCGGGAGGTCGCTACACGGCTCGGGAACGAGAGAGGGAGGGTAGGAGGGGTAGCTAGGCTCACAGCGCACCCATAGAGGCCACCGGCGGGGTCGGGGACGAGCTGAGGCGGCGACGGTGTTGAAGGGGATCTCCGGCGACGGCGGTTCGGGCGAGGTCATTGCGGTGGACTCGGGCGTTGCGAGCGCTCGGGGCTCGGCTTGCTCGATGAAGTGGACAGCGGCGGAGCTCCTGGACACGACGAGAGGACGCACGGGCGGCGGGGAGCGCGGCTACGACGTAGGCACGGCGGCGGTA
>NC_041390.1:463559695-463584046 GCF_002162155.2 Triticum dicoccoides
TTTTTTCTGTTTTCTGTTTTTTAATACTTCTGCAACTTTGTTGAATTAATAAAAATACCTAGGCAACTCCTAAAATCACCAAACTACTCCTGGTCCATAGTTGGATTATTTCCAACATGAAACATTTTAGTTTGGAGATATTTGAGCATTTAAATATTTTATATAATTTTAAATGCCCAAATTCAAATATTTATGATTTAATTCAAAAACCCTAAGATGGCCTAGGAAAATGTGCATCACTTTTGGCAGAGGTTCTGGACCAAGACAAAAATGATGGGCATTTTAGAAGGGCATTTCAGGTTCATTGAAAAAGTTTTTAGTAAACCCTAATTGGTTTCAGAGGGGGCTGGGGGTTCTGTCATCCCCATTTCAGGTTTCTGATGAAAGAATAAACATGATGCAACACTCTAATGCATGAACTAGCTAGGGTGTGACACATTTCTACCGTTGTATTCTTCTATCTGCCACGACCACCTTTCTTTGGATTTCCATTGAAGAAAAGAGCCATAAAATTTGTGACAAGTTCATCCTCGGGCTGACTATGAGCCAAGGGAATATCATCTTATTCTTCTTCTTCGGCTTCTGACTCAGATTTCTTTCCTGGTATCTTGGGTGGCTTTGATGCTTTTACTCCACCAGTTAACTTCAATCGTTTAGACTGAGGGATTTCTTCTTTAGAACCAGACTGCTCTTTTGAATTGTGAGCCATGACCAACCGCATTGACGCGACCAACGACGGAGAGACTTCACCGGAGTTGTGCGGTGAGGCACTTTGACGGTGTTGCTTCAAGCTCGGGCTCGGGAGGAGGTAGATGAAGAAATGGCAAACTAGAGAGGAAGAAGACGCGGGGAGGTGTATATATAGCAGGAGCGCAGAACCACCTCTCCGAGATCTATGGCCAACAAATGCGGGACATTCTGCATTCAACGGACATGGTAACGATTGTGAGAATCGTGGTACGTGGCAACCATTTCCTACGAAAATCTCGTAAACTGAACGGAAGACCGAAAGGTTTGAGGAATGGCAAACGCCAAATACAGATTAAAGTTCAAAGTTTATTTCATTCGTGGCCAATGACGTCGGACTGAATTCTTCTTCGGATCAAATTACATGTTTATGACAGACATCATAGAATGGACGAGAAAGAATAGAGGGAAAACAGGGTCCAAATCAAAACACTCAGCCAAATGAGAGAGAACACAAAACCACGGAGCTCTAAGTGAGTTGATATATGGACAAAACACAAACACAACGAAAAGCAAAGCAAAGAAAACAAAAGAAAAACACAAGGAACTAACACTAACAAAATAGATCTCAGGATAAAGAATAAGCGAATGGAATTCCTGAGATAATATCTGCAAGAGAGGATTAGTTCTTTTTCGAAACACACTTGCATGGGCAACAAGGATCTCATTTGCTTCGTCTGAGCAGGAGAGTTCTTTTGGCGCGATCTGCAAGACTCATGTGCACTTTGAGAGTAATCATATGAATATGCATTGAAGTTATTTCCAGAGACATGAGTATAATGATTTGAGGAGATACGCACGTAATCCTTCTGTCGAGGGTTTGATCGATACCCATTCAAAGGTTTTCTTGTACCATTCTGCGAATGATAATCATTGTCTCAAAGAGAATTGCTCTGCATATTCAAGTTAGTAGTGACAGATAGATTTTCAATAATGCACTTCTTAACTCAGACTTGTTTCTTGGGTGAACCAGACCTGTAGTTAGTACCAACATATCGAGCAAATACCTTACCATTCTGTTATTTGAAGAGATTGTAGTTTGAGTCATCAGACTCGTCAGAAACAACTGTAATGGGAGTATCATATCCTGATAGAATTTCAAGTTCGAGAGTTTTTCTTTTAGCGAGAACCCAACTCGTTCGAGGATACTATTCGGGAGTACAGTAGGTTCCATCAACGTTGAGTTTTCTTTCGAAATCCGAACCTTCTTTTCGAGGATTTTTGTGCAGTGTTGACCTCTTGAGCACATCACAGAGGGTTTGATGCCCTTTTAGGCTCCTTAGCATTCCTGTCTCAAGCAAGTCATTTAGCCTGCAATTTTTCTCAGTAATAGCCACAAATTCCTTGGAAGGGGGGTTAGTGATACCATTTGTAGTAGTAGAAAAATTCTCAATGACGGCATTAGAAGATTCAGCATGAGAATCAACATTACTACGTTCTAGGTTAAGCAAGGAGGCACGAAATCATCAAGAAGTCGAACAGATTACTCGGCGAAGAGAGAAGCTTTTTCTTTCACAAGCTTGTTATGAGATTCTTTCAGAGACTCGAGTTCTTGATTCCTATTAAGGAGTTCATCAGATAAACTCTTGAAGTCGACTAAAAGAGAATCATATTTGTTGGAAGGTTCATCAATAGTTGAAGAAAAAGTGTCATGCTCTTCCATCAACTTTTGTTTTTTCTCTTATCTCTTCGACCAGTAATCCTTCAGTTTTCCTAAGATTCTTCTCAAGCATTTCAAGTTCATCATGTTGAGATTTAGCAATCTTGACCAGTTTAGCATAGGAAATATATTCAGGAGAATATCCATTCATGGATTTTTGGTCTTTTGTTGATACCTGATCCTTAGATGATTTTGCCATGAGACAGAATGTGATAGGTTCATCATCACTAGAGGCATCATCATCGGAGTCTGATTCGAGTGAATAGTCTGATGATTCATAGGCAATGAAGGCATTGCTCCTTCCTATCCTTTTGTAGAATTCTTCATCATGTAATTCAGTGTCTGTTGTTTCCTCTTCAGAATATAGGGTCATATCAGCGCATGCTCTATTCAGTTGTGATATTTTCTTCATATTTGACTTGATGGTTGCTCTAGCTTTCACGTCAGTGGCTGGTTTCACCGAAGAAGATTCCTTTTTCTTCAAGAGTTTAGTATGACGATCCATTCGTGTGAATCCATTGCAATGAAGATATTTCCATCTATTGCTAGGTTTTCCATTCCAGCATGGGCAGTCTGCTATGACATGACCGAATTGTATACACTTGAAGCACTTTATATCTTTCGGTGGAAGCATCCTAGAGGATTCAGGCAAGTCAAGTTCATCTTCATTTACGAGATACAGATTTTGTCTTCTAAGATTATTTAGCCTTTTTGTGAGCATTTCCATTTCTCTGGTGATGGTGTGTTGATTCTCAACATCTTCTTCTTCTTGTGAACTACCGTAGTGTGAAAGAATTTCTCCTTCACCTTCTGAAGAAGATTCTTGATCTGCATTTTCTAGTTCCATCTTTTTCTTCATGGAGTGACAATAGCGCCATGACCTCTACATAGTGAAGTTCTTCATAATCTGGTCTTTGCTTGATTTCTGCTACGATGGGATCGAAGGTAGTGTCAAGAGCACTGAGCAGCTTGTTGACCACATCTTTATCGGTGATATCAATTACTCCTCGTTGATGAAGTCTTTCAACAATATTTGTCATTGATCAGTGAGTTCCATAGCACTTTCTTTTCGAAGTCTTCTGAAACCAGCAAACATGGAACGAAGCATTTGAGGGTGAGGGTCTGTTCTGGCAATGAACTCTTCATGAAAAAATTTCATTGCATCCCGCAGTTGCTTAGCAGTGTCAAGCGTTCGGAGCCGAATGAAAATGTCCTTTGAGATACTTGCACAGATAATATCTTTCGCTTATGCCTCCAACCGCAGCATAGCCTTGTCATGTGGGTTGGAGCATTAGGGTGTTGAATAGTGTATCCATCTTCCACAATCTACCATAGGTCTAGATTGATGGCTTGAATTCTGATTCTCATTCTTTCTTTCCACTAGAGATAGCCATTTCCATCGAAGATAGGAAATCTTTCAGAGTGTGAGGATCTACCTGCATACAACATACTCAAAACTCCAAGGACGTTAGACCTTTGATAAACAGAGGCAGGGAGTACCTGCTCTGATACCAATTGTTAGGACCGAGAGTATATCAACAGGAGGAGGGTGAACGGGAGATTCAAAAATTCTTTCAAATGTTTTGAACCGATCCCAAACACAGCAGCGGAATCAAGCTTGCTATTGAGGAACAAAATCTTTGATGTAGGATGTAATGATGGTTCGAGCATATGATACAACAGGTTTGATGATAACAATGGTAATGCAATATGCCAACAGAAATAATATCATGACAGAGAGCTGGAATAGAACTATGATGGATAACTCAGAAGAATGACTATACTGATGTAAAAGATCACAGCACAGAAGATAACAGGAACTAAGGTAGCATGACAGAATGATGAGGGTGCAACAATGTGAGCAACGAATTATAACTATTACAATGAGAGTGGAGCCGAATGATATGCAATAGAAAATAATTGATCTGATAAATATCGTCACAGAGCACATATGAAGACTGTCGAATGTAATACAATAAAGGAAATTGAACCAGTGGTGCTCGATGGCATAAATTTGGTAGACCAGTTCACCCTTCTACCAAAGGGCAATGTCTGGTCGGAGGGGTTGTGACTTAATACAGAAGATAAACTCTCTTCACCCTATTCTCCTTCAACTCGAAGCTGATCAGACTTTAGTTGATTTAACTCGTGGTAGATACTTGTCAGTGATCTCCAAACCTTCGGTCGACCTTTGCGAACCACAATCACTCTTGGTTGCTGAAGATCTAGCTCGATGAAGACAATAACTCTTCAACACTCGAGTCGAAACCTATCTGTCTAGAGAGTGCGCAGCTCTCAAGAGTAATAGGTACAAGAACTCTAACTCAGAACTACTGTGAGGCTCAACCATTGTCTAAGTTTTGGCTCTTGACTTTTCTCTCGGTGGATCTTAAACTCAAATCACTCAGAGAGGGAGTGCTCAAGTCAATCTTCTCAGAAATCTTAAGCGGAGCAGCCACCGGACAAAGCCGGTGCAGGGTGGCTATTTTATAGCCACTGCCTTCCCTGATGGGAAATGACCAAATTAGACATTGAGAGCAGCCAATGACCGAACGACATGAGTCCAACGGTCAGATTTTGAGCATAACGGTAACATTACTTCATCCTGAGACAAATCTCTCGCAAGGAAGAAGATAACAGTCTCTTGTTGGCAAGTATTTGCTCGAAACACAAAGAGATTTATGTCGTAACTTTCATAGGTTTGGGATAAGCATCACAAAGGATCTAAGCTTCTAGAACCTATACCCCTCTTAGTAGTACGTAGGTCCTATGACTCAAATGAACAGAAGAAGAAAGACAAAAAGAATACTACGTCTTTAATTTGTCTTCGACTTTCGTTCGCTGCAGTCAATTTCTTCGGACAACAACACCGAACCAAATGCTTTGCTTCAGCAGTAACCTTTTTGAGGAGATAATTCCTTCACAGCAAACTTCTCGTCTACATATCTTCATCAGATGTAGCCCGTTCTTCTCTGCAACGCATATATACTTCGGTGATATTCCTCGAACTTGACACTAGAGACGGCATTCTCTTCGGTTTCTGTATGGACTATTTCTCTTTGTATGCACTAGCAAATAAATCAGTCCATACCTATTTCTGTCAACACTCTCGAAAACACAGGAAGGCAGATATTGCACCAACAGTAGGCAATGACCACTCTCCCGGTTGCGATTCAACGCCGGGGTATGCCTTGGGATCAAGCCCTTGAACACTGGTCGCTTCCTACTAATGTGGTCATGGACGACCAAACCGGCAGCCACAATCTCCTCATCATCGGATGAAGAATCATACGAATCGCAGATGAAATTGTGAAAAAGTACTCGTCGTCAGAGTCCATTTGTACCTTGCGGGCAAACTGTCGAACACCTTGCGGGCGTCATGGAAGAAGCCGGCCGGTGAAGAGCATCGCGGCTCTACGAGACTTGGTAGCAGGCCTGGAGGAGTAGAGGCGAACGTGGCGGTGTCCGGCGAGCGAGGTAGCCGCATGCGTGCTGCCGGCAAAGGAGGCGAGGGCGTGGTGGCATCGAGTGCTGCCACGGTGGCGAAAACAGTCCACCAAACGCCGGAGTAGGGGGCAGTCAAGGGGTGGTGTGCTGCTGGGGGGTGTGGGTGCGGGCGGTCGGTCGGACTGGGCACCAGAACTGAGCAGCGACAGCAACGGCGATGGGTGGGGCGGCCAGGTGTGTAGGTTGTCGATGGAAGGAAGGGGGAATGGTCAATGTGCCACCGACTGGCGGGCCAAGGGAAGGACAAGGGCGGGCATCGCGCGTGTCCGTTGCGTGTCCGCGCCGATGCAAATGCGGCCCAAATTTGGGCCTGAAATGGATCGCGCGCGGACAAAAAGGAAACGCTTGTCCGTTTGAGTCACCGTGTTGGGCTGACTTTAGTGTCCGTCTCGACCCAAAGACAGTTTGAGTAGGAGAGTTGGAGTTGCTCTTAGCAATATAAGAATGATGTTGTAACTTGTAAAATGTTGTGAGTGGATTATGTGGAAAGCACGAAATGATGTTTGTGACATGGACTGGTATGCCTGTGATTTAATTTGGATGAAGCTGTATCCCTTGCTAAATGGCTGGGCCCCTCTGTGTTCGTCCCTCTGGACAAAAAATGCTGCTGGAGAGACGTTTGCAGATGATCGAACGGAGGATGCCAGAGCCCAGAAGTTCCCCTCATAAAATGGTGCTGAAGAAACGAAGGATCTCCTTGGAGCTGGAGGGACCGGGGGCGCGTGCCTACAGGGTCTTGTGAAGAAGCTACGAAGTTGTCGGCGAGGATGTAGGCTGGCCTGCAGCCGGTGCTGGTTTCGACTTTCGAAGGCATTGGCGCGCAATGGGTACGGATCCGGAGGAAGGGAAAGGGAATCCGAGACTGGCAATCGGATGGACGGATCAACGGCGTGTGTGTGTCTCAGTGTCTGGTAAAGGTCGCGTGATCCAATGGAACGGCGCCCCCTTCCCTTTATCGGCAAAATTGATAAATTTGATCTATGGACGAAATCAAATCATAGAATGAATTACCCGTGAAACTATCTCACGCGGCTGACCTTTTTGTGTGACGCCCGACACGAAGGCGTCACACTACACTGTGCAACGCCTTGCAGATAGGCGTTACACGCCTGGCCAGCGTCGCACCCATGTGATCTGAAAATTACTAAGTCAGTGTGCAGCGCCTAAAAGCTAGGCGCCACACTATACAGTGTAGCGCCTAGCTTCTAGGCGTTGCACTAGTGGTTGCTTCATTTTGTAGTGCAACCACTAGTGCAGCGCCTGAGAGCTAGACGCCACACTATACAGTGCAGCGCCTAGCTCGTAGGCTCTGTACAATGACTTAGCAATTTTTAGGCAGTTTGGGGTGCAACATTGGCCAGGCGTGTAGCGCCTATCTGTGAGGCGTTGCACAATGTAGTGTGACGCCTTCGTGTCGGGCGTCACACAAAAAGGTCAGCCGCGTGAAATAGTTTCACAAGCAGTTCATTCTGTGATTTGATTTTATCCACAGGTTAAATTTGTCAAATTTGTTCATCAGCCTGCCGCGGCAGTCTACTCTCTGCTGTACTACGAGGAGAGCAGACAAGGGACACGGCTACGGAAGTTACCCGCTGCCTGCCCGTCCCGTCCGCCGCTAGGGACAGCGTGGGGGCACAAGCAAGCCCAGGGCCGGGTGCACTGCTGCTACTGCACTGCATTAACGCGCGCACAAGTACGGAAGTGCCACTGCTCGGTCTAGATTTCTCGGACTCGCCACTGCTCAGGGCTGCTCCTCTGTCTCTTCTCTTCTCTTCTCTCGCCGTGGCCCGTGGCCATCTTCCTTCCTCGACGGACGTCGCCGTGCATGTCAAAACCGAGACTAGGATGAAGATCCGGATGTGCTCTCAGTCTCAGCTACAGTAGAAAATCATGCATGGGTTCCATACGGTGACAAAGGGAAGAGAGCGTCGAGACATATACTACCACAGTGGTGCACCATGAGTCACGACCCCATCCACGGAGGACCACCCCATTTTCTCTCACTGGTTTCTTTCCGAGTGGTTTGGACATTTCTCCATGCGAAGGTGGATTCTGCATCAAGCAGAGAATTCCACGCTCCAAAGTTCCAGGAAGGAACAAGCTGCCCATATTCACTTTTACTGAGCATTTGCTTTCTCACGTGCCTGAAAGTAAGTGGATCCATACTCCCTAGGTGCGTCTGAAGTCCGATGCACACACTGGGGCCGCCGTACGCGTGACTTGCAGTGCAGGAGCAGTCCCTCCGAGCAACGGCACGGTATCCCCCTGAATTTATCGGAAAACTCTGAGCACGTTCTTCAGTGATGGGCCCAAACCCAATCATTCAAGCCAGACAGCGAGTTAATACGTGACATAAATTTGGAGCACGCGTTGAGTGTGATTCTTTCTTATTACAGTAAAACGAACGGTAAACGGGTCGCATACCGTCACATGCTGCTCCATCGGCGTTGGTCCCCTGGCCATGCATGTGCATGTGCCGTCAGATTCCTAGATAGCGAGATCCCGTGAAAAAGGCTCTCCTCGAGAAGACACGAAAACTGTGGCAGTGCGACGCCTGCCGCACTACATTGTCAGAGCATCTACGTGACGGACGGCACCGCCAGCGCGCGTCCACGAACAGTGATCGGTCGGTCTCAAAATTCGCACATCCATGTAGCATGTAGCGTAGTATGTAGATCATCAAATAGGCAAAATCGACGGAAAACGGGCTCTAACCCGATAGCAAACGGGCATCACATTCACATATAAACATCACCCAAAGATCATCAGAGGGTCATAGTTCACACAATTCAAACTTTCTGGTAAATTCTAACTAGATACTATGAGCTAGATATAAGAGGGCGGAGCTTCACCACTTCCTCGCTGACCCTCTGCCCGGCGCTGCTGCAGGCGTCCGTGGCAGGAGGTGTGTTGATGTCGGAGCCGTCGGAGTCGGACCCGTCGTTAGAGGAGGAATCGAAGATGACGATGTAGCCCTTCAAGCTCCGGATGGTGCGACCCTGCTTGCAGTTGAGCTTGGCCACCCTCGCCGCCTTCACCGTTGCCTCCGCTGCCTCCCGCTCGAACTGCTCAATGCCGAACTGGAGCTGCTTGGCGTTGATCCTTTGGAGCCGTCGAGCGTATGTCTTCGCCGTCGTAAGTGACCGGCGGTACACCCACTGGAGGAGACGCTCATCCTCGTCGGGCACCGCCGGCATCACGCAGCGGTAGCGGGAGGAATGCATAGCCGCGTCCAACGCGGCCCTCATCTCCCTTGCCCTCTACCTCTCGTGGCGGGCGGCGCGCGCCTCCGATTCCAGAGTCCGCATCCGTGGCACCGGTGGAGCGGGCACTAGAACTCACCGCTGTCCCACACGGAGCAACTGACGGAGGTGGAGGAGGTCGTCGGATGGGCGGCGTCGATTGAGCTGCCCTCGCAGATCCGCGCGCGGGATGGGAAAGGCCGGCATCGGCGCCGGGCGACAGGAGGCGTTGCACCTGAACTGGAGTTGCCGCCTGTATCCACCCGCGAGCGCTCTAGCACGATACGGAGCGCCAGCTCGTCCTCATCTCCGAAGTTGCCGTCAGAGTGGCTGCTAGTGACGGATTGAATAATATGGTGGGGGTTTTTGTGGGGTCAGGCAAACCAGAGGTGGGTCAGGCGAACTTGGCGGAGCGCCCGAGCCGCCTCATATCCGCCCTAGATTTGAGCTGGATATGAGGGGTGTCTGTCAGCCCGGGTGTTTGAGAGCGGGTTGAGACGTCCGATTGGGTCAGTTTTTTTGACTGGCCAGTGATCGATCTGCTTGCCCGGACGTTTGTGGCGAGTTTGAGATGCCCGGCCATAAATGCTCGTAGAGCATCTCGGATCGTTCTATACCTCAAAATCAAACACCTCAAATGTGAGCGGGCATGTCTGTACATGGCGGATAGATTTTGAGAACCCAACCATCCAATTGAATGCACCAAATCCCCTCAAAAAATTGAATGCACCAAATAAAAGTAAACACCACATTATTCAAAAAACTGAATGCACCAAATAAAACTAAACACCACATTATTATTTATTTTTAGGTCTTTATTTACATAGCGAAAGTTAACCGACCCTAGTCTATTCTTTGTTGGATATGGACATGTTTATGTTCCATGTCTTACTCCTCGACGGAGTCATGTGCTTGGCCATGGACGTCATCGGTGGAGGTATGGATGATGTCAATGTGGATGGTCTGGCCTTGTGGTTAGTGTGGCCCAGCCCGAATGACGCGAAGCTGTCGGTGTGGGCAGCATTCCCGTCCATGATCGCCTACCCACTTCAGTGTCCGCCTCTGCTGTGATCTCCTCGAATAGGTGGTTGCGCTCCGCCTCGTTGATGTGGTCGGCACCACTCACGATGGATGGCGCTGAAGCTGCATATGCTCTCGTACAGCGCCGACTGCTCATCCATGATGGCCGAATTCTCGGCAAGCATGGTCGTGACGCCTGCTCACCGGCGATCTGACCCTGTGCGAGCCTTTCTTATCGAGGAGTTGCAGGTTCTGCCGCTGCTCCATATGCATCATCCGGAACATGAAGACTGGCGGCGACTACTCATTCGGTTGTGCCTCTGCAATGACAATGTTGTAGTGTTCCTCGGCCTGCTGAAGGGTGAACTTGCCAGCCAACGCCTCCTCCAACACCTCATTGTCGGTGTCAAAACCAGCAGATCTCGGGGTAGGTGGTCCCGAGCTGTGGATTCTCGGATCAATGGTAACAGGAACGAAGGAGACGATGTTTTATCCAGGTTCGGGCCCTCTTGATGGAGGTATGTTTATATTGATGGAGTATCGGGTACAGAGTTGATCTACCGCGAGATCATATGTTGTGGTCTAAAACCAGAGGGTATGATAAATAATGTCATAATGATCTAGCATATCCCTATGGACTAGCCCGGCCTCGGCTTATATAATGTACCAGAGGCCTAGGATAACAAGAGTCCTAGTCGAATACATCGGTGGAGAGGAGTCCTTGTCTTGATCACCAAGTCTTGGGGAATCTTCCTCGTGTATGCATCGACTGTCCGAACTGGCCCATGAGTAAACGACCATGGGGTCCTCGGCCCAATCCAACTGATCGGGAGACGATGTGGTGAGTACCCCCTAGTCTAGGACACCATTAGTAGCCCCCTGAACCGGTCTTCAAATTGGGGACGCTCCTCAGTTCTTTCGAACTGTTCTTCGTCTTCGGTCGTCGGTCTTGAAAACTGGTTCAACAAATCTTCCCATCTTCTATCTTGAGGATTGCCAAGCTAAATCTGAAGATCTCGCACGTTGGGTATTCGAGGAGCCCTTTAATTCTGCGGCCTTTATCAATGGCTTGTTATTTTTATGCCACACCTAGGGTTTGAAGTATTTTTCGTGCGGCAGTGTCCTCTTGCATCCGAGCTCCAACGTCGGATTGCATTCGAGGTATCTTTTTGCAGTCGACCACCAACGTCGGACCGCTTCCGAGCTCCAACGCTGGATTGTATCCAAGGTGTCATAGATCACCTTGGTTCGAAAAAGTTGAAGGAGTTTAGCCGAGTTTAATGCCAGAAATGCCCTCTATGGAGCCAGCCACTTGCATCCGAGCTATATCTCGAAATACTTTCGAGGTGGTTCAGCACCTCGGTCATGGGCTAATTGTTTGCGGATTTTATTTCCAATGCGTGTAAATTTATTTGCTGCCAATATGTATAACCAGTAGCCCTCAAGGTGTGTGTCGGTCTAAAACCCGAGATGCACCTGAAGGAAAACCTGAAACCGATGATCCTAGTAGCCCCTGAGACTCAAGTCGATTCACGAAATCGGCCTGAGGATCAACTCCTAGCTCGGCAACATACGTAGGAATAGAAACATAGTGTAATATATTAGAGGTAATAGTGATCGGCGGATGGGCCCCTGAGAGAGGGTCGTGAGAAGTCGCCGTGATATATCAGCTTGATGCCGGATAAGTCCCATATGGTACTTATTGTCGTCCGAAGACGCGCTTGTCCATAGTTCGGTTATGCCGAACACTGAGCACTTTGAATTTTCTGCATTGAATAGGCAATGCAATAGCCCCCAAGCCACTGGTCGGGTGGCAACACCAAATCAAGGGATCGATGTGCCCTTTTGATATTTATAAATAATGAGCGCAAAGCCCAGTAGCCCCCGAGTCTTAATGTGGGCACGGGTGGCCAAATTAAGGATCGATATACGTTTGACAGAAAAAATTTGTTGTGTTTAACACAAACTTCTCGGAAAGAGAATAAAGATCTCATAAAGGAGTTAGACCTAACGAAAGCTGAGCTCGCCAAGATCGGCCTCAAGGGACTTAATAGATAGGAAATCAATGCCAATAAGGAACTATGAGAGCGTTTTGTCAGCTGCTCGATTTTCTCAAAGAGACTGTGCCATTGACTCTTTAAAAGATTGGCTGTGAAAAAATTGATTTTTGCTCACAATTTATGTGTAATGATTCTATGTATCCAAGTACTTTACATCATTAATGCTCGGATCCGCATTGTACAAAACTTTGTTGACCGACCATCGGCTTCAACCTCCTCGGCCAGTAGCCAGGGAGTGTTTGTCCCACTTTATAAAGCCTTTATGGGGGCAAAGATTTACAACAAACAAGGCAATCCGGTCATACGGTTTTATAAACAAAGGTACACAGAGAGATATGTTATATTATGTTTTAACGTAAGAAATATCTTCCGAAGAAAATAGTCCCGCTATCGGTTCCTTTCTTTGGGTTGTCATGCTGATCATGATCATAAAACCTCACCTCCGATCAATGTGGGAGGAAAACATTGAGGATTTAGTTCGGGGAAAGTTCCCGAACTCTATAGTATTAATGAACCAAAATTTTCAATTACGTCATTGTCGACCAATTATATCCTTTATCGCTAGCTTTCGGCTTCACCCAGTCTGAGGTACTAACTTGGATGACCCGGTAGTAACAATTACAGAGGTGCTCCCTTTACCGCCTAGCCGAACAATCGGGAACGTAGGGGTAAGCACAGGAGCCAGGCAACCCAGCTTGGCCAAAATCTTAAGTCAAATTGATGCATATTTATGGCTTTATAATGATGATTGCATAAGGCAGCCCTTGTATATGAAATACAAACGTCGATGATATGTTTATTTTGACTCCGTTGCGACTGTTTATCAATTGAAAGTGGCCCATCGTCGGCTTACACCCCCTTGTAGATGCTACGCAGGGTGTTTTCGCAACAACAAAACAACTCTTAGCCGACGTCTCGGTGTCCGAAGGTGGTTGTGTTAGAGGAAATGAGGCAATCAGATATGCTGGCTTTATAACTTTGACGTAGTCATAGGAACTTTAAATTGGGGAGGCTAGTTATGAGCCCCCGGTTAGTGTTCGATGACAGCCAAGGTCAAGCCGTAAACACTTCGGCCAATATTATGATCGGTCCATCATTTAACACGGGGTGACCTCTATCGATCTTATAGGTTAATATAGTCATCGGATCGCTGACCAGTTTACGCTTATTGTGACAGTCAGTTTTCGACTTTCTCCATTGAGGTGCTTAGCCAAGCGAGCTGGAAGCACAATCGCAGTGGTTCTCCCTTTGCACATCTAGCCGAACAAAGCGGAACGTAGGAGTCAAGCACAGGAGCCGGGCAACCCAACTATTGACCGAAGACACAATTCTAAACTGATGCATATATAGCAATATCCGAGAATGTTTCTGCCGAATCTCTAAAGATGTTCGGCGTTGCACTGCGAGACTTATGCTGGAAACACACAAATAGTTTAAAAGTGCCATAGGCTTGGAAAACCTAAAAACTTCAGTAAAAACTTTATGCCCGAACTAAATCGAGTCATTTGGTGCCAATTCGAAAATTGTTCTTTAAAAAATGTGCTTCTGTCGTGCTTTAACATGACACATCCGATCTCAAGACTTCAAGCGGGTCAGCCTACGGCTTCAAGCTCCTTATCCCAAAGGCGGAGTGTTTCTCTGAGGCCAGTTTAGCAAACTAAACTCGAGCGACTTTAGAGAGAAGCTAGGCTATCCGGCTATTGACCATACACTCGAGTCGAAAAAGGAGCGATAGAAAAAGACTTTGCAACGACCAAGAAGAAAACACATTTACTATAAAATGACTCATGTAAATTTTAAGAGCCCCTAGTTAACATGGGTAAAGGGAGTTTCTTTTAACGAACAACGTATGTGAGCAAGGTCGAACCAAATACAAGTTAAAAATTTAAGACTTTGATCATGAAAGCGACTTAGCTGGTTAATGTGTTCGGTACTGATGACGCGGTCCGAGCTTGATGCGGTACAAGGTTTCATCCCCCAAGCAGGCCCCGAGATGGCGAAGCGAAGAGCTCGGTACTTCGGAGTGGTGACATAGCACGGCCAATGCAGGCCGGCAGAGTGACGCCGAAGTCCCCGGCGTGGTTTAATGAAGTGAGGACGTAGGCCCCAGTCCAGCCGAGGTGACGTGGTATGTCTGTACGCCGAGGTGACAACACTGCCCGACCCAGATCATTTACACTCGATGAGGTAGAGCTCCCTCAGTGATGTCAAAGTCTCGAGGCAACCGAACATGTCGGTATGGCAATTCGACCAACAAGGTGATCACGTGAGCCAATTTAGGCCGATTGGGACGACGACGTCGGCTTGCCGAAGTGACCGCATGACGCAGTCGAAGTCGATTACCTACACATGTAAAATAGTGCAGTCCAACAATAATAATATAAATATATAAAAATCCTCGCCTAATTAATTTACGCAAAATAATTTATTTAAAGATATGTGGCCTGGCGCAAGTCAATGTCGATGCAGGGCGTCGGCGTGATGCGGTAAAGGCGTGGCAAAGCCTGAATTCATAGGTCAACCCGAGTTCCGAATGCGGCGTTCACCGAACTGTGTACATAAACTGACCGAACTACCACGCGACCGTTAATGCGGCCACCATTTGATAGACCTGTGTACAGATGATGGAACAAACCAGAGTAATATTTCCTCGGGAAAAATAAACCCAAACAAGCAAAAATTACTAGGATTAATAGCACCTGATTTATTTGTTGTAGCAATCCGAAGAAAGGTGACTCCCAAAATTGGGACTCGATCCGCACACCCATTGCCTGATGGGTGATAAAGCGATGGCATGGCGATGCTGGAAAAGGTTGGCTCGCCGAGACAAAGCCCCCGGTCCAGCTAACGTGACGGAGCTAGTCGGCTGATGACACTGAAGTCACCGGGGTATGTTGATGAAGAAATAGCAAAGTCCCCGATCCAGCCGAGGTGTCGAAGCCTCCATGTCAGCCGATCAGTCGAAGCATGTCGGCTGGTGATGCCGAAGTCACTAGAGTATTTTTGATAAATATATGGTGAAGCCCCCGGTACAGCCGAGGTGACGGAGCAGGCCGGTAAGGAGACATTGCAGCTGCCGTGTCAGCCAAGGTATTGAAACAGTTCGGCATGATGGACATCGGCTTGAAGAAGCAACAGTGCGGCCATGCTGATGCAGGTCGTAACTTGTGACGCGGTCAATGCCGGCTTGATGTTGGTGATGATTTATCCTTTGCGATTTCGATCTCTGGTTCGTTTCGCCGAGACGATGATCTGAAGAAGTTGAGCTCAGCTCAACAAAGCAACGATGTGTCTAGTGCAGGTCGGCAGCCGTGAAGCAATATTGCCGGACTGGTTTGACACCAGCGTGATGGTGAAGATTACCTCCGAAAAGGAGAAAAATTTGTGAGCATGTGTTTGGAAACAAAATGCAATACCCTAGAAAGATATTCTTCCAAAAATGTTGTCCAATATCTCGTTCATGAAAAGAGATGAACTTAGGTCGGATTCGTATTCGCACAGAAAACAGATCCGAGAAGTGATGCACTAATCGGAAGGTTCCCGGAGATTGAACGGTCGGATCCAGCTGAAATTTTGAGAGGTGGTAGATATGGAAATCCGCAGCAGATGAACGGTTGTATCTTCCAAATAACCTCCGAGCTGGGCTATGGAGACCACGCCCTAAACTCATCCTGATTCCCGTCCAGACTCGACAGGGCTCCGGTATATCTGAGATCGACAGAGATTGCTTCATCGGAACACGACGAAATTTTACAGGGTTGTTGTAAACTCAATTCCGCACAATTCCATCGAAGGAATCATCAAAGCGATGCTCGAGGAGGTGGTGGCAGTGGATACAAGTTTGCTGTCCGGAAGAACGGCACGGTCACCCGAGGGCAATATTGATGTTGAGCCCCCGAGCTCCAAGGGTGATTCCTCCATGATCATGATAGAGATCGGAGTTGATGTTTGATGAAGGCCTCATCCGAAGATGATGATCGGAGGCAGGGCACAGTCCTCGGTCAAGCCAAGGTGACCAGTTGAGCCGGTGACGAAGATGCCGACGTCGCAGTTGATCTGCAGGCGAGCCATTGATCCTTTGTCGATATCACAGCGGAACTCCCAATGAAAGCACCATTGTCGGTGTCAAAACCGACAGATCTCGGGGTAGGGGGTCCCGAGCTGTGGATTCTCGAATCAATGGTAACATGAATGGAAGAGATGATGTTTTACCCAGGTTCGGGCCCTCTTGATGGAGGTAAAACCCTACGTCCTGCCCTTGTTTATATTGATGGAGTATCAAGTACATAGTTGATCTACCGCGAGATCATATGTTGTGGTATAAAACCTGAGGGTATGATGAATAATGTCATAATGATCTAGCATATCCCAATCGACTAGCCTGGCCTCGGCTTATATAATGTACCAGAGGCCTAGGATAACAACAGTCCTAGTTGAATACGTCGGTGGAGAGGAGTCCTTGTCTTGATCACCAAGTCTAGGGGGAATCTTCCTCGTGTATGCATCGCCTGTCCGAACTGGCCCATGAGTAAACGGCCATGGGGTACTCGGCCCAATCCAACTGATCGGGAGACGATGTGGTGTGTACCCCCTAGTCTAAGACACCATCACTCATCCATAGTCGCGTCCTCCCCGTCCGAGCTCTCCTCCTCCGAAGAGCTCAGAGGCTCCCCCACCATAACGAGGGCCACACATTGGGCCCACCATGCGCCCACCTTGGCCAGAATTTCATGATGACATCACGGTGTGATGGTCCTTCACCACTCACAGTGGGGCCGCCGTTGCTCATGGCGGTCGGAGAAGGAAGGAGGGAGTGTTGACGGCTTGGACGGAGGAAGATGAGGCTTGGAGGTGGTGCGATTTTTGTCGTGGGCGGCTATCTTTAAATAGTAGTGGGCGCAAGAGTGGGTAGAGCGAAAGCTTGGATGCGTTCACCAGGGTTGGTTTCGTGTTCGTCGCACTGGCACGAATGTCAGGCGGGTAAAAGGACAGTCAGACCGTTTGAGTGTTGTAGGAAATCGTCCCATCTTCCCGCCATGTCACATCCGTTGAGTCGGCATTAACAAGGGGCAGAGAGCAAGCGCACACAGCGTGAGCGTCGAGCTAGAGTAGGTTTCTCGACCACCGCATTGATGTGAATGCCGCGTCATTCGGCCAACATGCGGAATGACCGATTATGTTGGCTTTTGGACAAGCATGAATGCGAGGTGGAGCGCAAAGTGTCGTTTGGAGCGGATCGAGAGAGAGAGGATTTTGTGGGAACCTGGGTGTCGACCCCCTACCGATTTGCTTTCGGCTTGTGGGATTTCGGACATTCGAACTGGTCCACGGATGTTTGATTCATGACATTGGAGGGCAAATGTGTCTGGACCACATGTTCCTTATTTTTAAAGTCGGTTTGATGCACGACGTTGAGGATGCCCTTATTGAAATACTCCAGTTGCTAAAACCATATACAGAGAAAAGAATTGAGTCGGTGAAGAGCAAGCATGAGGTGGAGGAGGAATTGGGGATCGGGAATTAGGATTCTTGTATGTTCAATGCATATATTGTTCTCTCATTTATTTAACCAGTTACATGGGCTTGCTCCAAAGGTTCACTCTTGGGGTAGTCCCTTCGCTTGGGGAGGGGGGAGGGTCGAGAGAGCAACTAATCGAGGAGTGCCTTGGAAGGCTTCCGCAGCAAAGGGCGGTTCAGTGGGCCGGGACAACATGTGAGCGCGTCAAAATTGTGCACTCATTCGTCGCCACATGTCGCGCATGGGCGCGCACCCCCGTGACACATTTTTTGTTTTTCCGCATTTTTGGTTTTTCTGGCTTTTTGCGTTTTCAGATTTTGCTTGGGTTATTCTATGTTTTCTTTATCTCCTTGGTTTATTGGATTCCTCGAGTTTTTTGGTTTATGTCTGGTGGAAGCGTGTACTTTCGCGTGAAGCATATTTGTGCTTCACGGTGAAGCGCGGTTGTGCTTCTTGCTTTCTCAGAAGTGAAGTGCAGTTATGATTCTGTGCCTTCCCAGAAGTGAAGTGCACTTGTGCTTCTGTCCTCAAAAGTGAAGCACAGGTGTGCTTCCGCGTGAAGCACGATTGTGCTTCCAGGTGAAGCTCAATTGTGCATCCCAAGAAAGGAAGTGCATGTGTGGTTCACCATTGAGTATAGTTGTGTTTCTCGTATGAAAAGTACAACTACGCTTTCACAAAAATGAAGTATAATTAGTACAGTTATTGATGGACGGGTTAGCACAATTTAAAGCATGAGTTGGTATTGTTTTGGAGTATATATTTTATACGAATTTTTTTGTCGAAACCTAGCAACATCGGATCTAGTTTTGAAGGACACGAGAAACTGAACGGTGAAAATAGTCATAGTTTGATCGCACGATTAAATAGATTAAGCATTCTGAACAAACGAATTTCCAAAAAGAAGCACAAACCTACCCCATGCATTCCGTGCATGGTAAGAAATCCCACAAGAACTGCCAGTTTCCCAGAAGTGTCACACATGTGGTACGTCACTTTTCACCAACAGAGGAGGTGGAAGTAACCTTTGCAAGAGGTACCCCTTAACTAGTGATTTTGGGCTTTCAGGTGTGGTATGTCTAAAAAAAGGCTTGCTAGTGTGGGTGTTGGGCGGCGGTTATGTCTCACTACATCAACAAAATGAAGAGAAGGGTAGCCTCGCATGAGGGAGGCGGAGACTAGGTCAGCCCTGCTCGCGGGGTCCATAGCCTCATTGTTTTCTTCTGTTTTAAACATTTTTTCTTTCCCTTTTTTACTTTCATTTACACTTTCAAATACTAGCAAAAATACTCTACGTAAAATATTTGAAAAATGGTAATCTAGCATTTTTAAGATATAAAACGTGTATAGAAAAATATTGCCAATATATACACACAAATGTCTACAATAAATATACCATGTGTATGGAAAAGTTAATCTTGTATTTCAAAAATGTTAATCAAGCATTTAAAAAAATGTTAAACATATATAACAAAAAGGTTCCTGATGTATACAAGAAAATGTTAAACATGTATTAGAAATTGAACATAAAATATCAATTTTTAAAAATGTTGATCGTGTATCAAAGAAATTTTAATCATATATTTTCAAAATGTTATTCGTGCATAAAAAAATGCTCCTGATATATACTAAGAATGTACAATGACTATGAAAAAGTTAGTCATCAAACATAAATACTTGAAAAAATGTTATTCATCTATTAAAAATATTTAAAAAATGTAGAACGTGTCTTAAATTTTTTGAAATGAAAACATATTTTTTAAATTTGATCGTGTATTAAAAATATCAATCATATATGTAAAAAATATTAAATGTGTATTAAAAATGTTCAAGATATAAACTAAAAATCTACAATGTGTATGAAGAAAATAGTCATAGAACATCTTTTTTTAAGTTAATCATTTATTTGAAAAATGTTAATCATGTATAAAAAATATTCCTGATATATATGTAAAATATACAAATGTGTATGGAAAAATCTAGACATTTGTTGAAGAGAAAGAAAAAACAAAAAAAAGTGAAAACTAAATAAAACGAAAGAAAAAAACACCTCAGAAACAAAAAAACGGAAAACTCAAAGAAAACAGTGTAAATCCATGAGGAAACAAAAAAACAAAAAAAAATAGAAAAGAAAACAGGAGAAAATGGTGGAGAAAAAGAAAGGAAAACAAAGAAGAAGAAAAACCGAGAACGAAGCAAAAAAAACAAAAGAGAAAAGCTGTAAACTGCGAAATAAATAAAGAAACCCGATGAAAAAACAAAGAAAAGTAAAATAAATCAAAGAAAAACAGTGAAGAAACAAAGAAAATGGTAAAAACCGTGAAAAAATTAGAAAAACTGATGGAAAAACAAAGAAAAAACAAAACAAAACGAAAAAAAAGAAGGAATGAGTACAAATAGCGAGCGCGAGCGAGAGATCGATCGATCCCGAGTGAGTGAGAGAGGAGAAGAAATGGGCCAGGCCAATACTTACCCAACAGAGAGAACCCTCAGGCGAGAGAAACTACCGTCTCTTTATAAGCGAGACATAGCTCTCACGATCATGTCCCACCAGTGTTTTCTAAGTTGTCTCAAAATAAAACCAGTGTTTTCTAATTTCTTCGTTTCTTCCGTTATGAGGTGATTTTATTTGTCTTCCTTTTGGCTGGTTTTCATGTATCCCAGATTTTTTTTCATTTACATTTTATTCTCTTATATTGTTTGATTTTTTATTATTTTTTTCTCTAATACATTTACAACTTTTATAATTATGATTTTTTTTCTAAAAATACGTGCATAGTTTTAGAATTACATTATTAAAATAGCATGAAAATATATAATATACTTAGAAAAATAATTTCGCAAACTATTTTTATAAATACACGAACAAATTTTGAAATTACACTAACACATTTGTAAACTGTTTAATAAATCTTTAAAATTTACGAGCATTATTTCTAAATATGTGAAAAAGGATTACTAGAACACCTTTTAAAAATACATACATAAATTATTTAGTTACATATGCATTTAAAAAATGATTACATAAGCATTTTTAAAAACATGAGAAAGAAAATAGTCTCGACAAGAAATCCAAAATAGAAAAAACCACTGAAAATCGGAGAAGGTAGCATAGTGACGCACATAGCTGCGACACAATGGTTGGGTCGGTCGACGACGACCATGTTGTGCGTCACGCCACCCGGTTCCTCTAGTGGGCATGGCTACAAGCCGTCTAAGGAAAGGCCATACACTCAACTGAAGAGCAAACGGTGCCCAAAAAAGTGGATGGAAAACGGAATATCTAAGCTTGTGCATTTTGAGAATTATTAGTTTTGCCCTCAATGACTTTCTTTTTTAGAAATGGCATTTGCATCTTTGCGATGCATGCAGTTATTTTTATTAATTATTCATAAAGACTTTAGGAAGTAATACATCAGTAAGCCTGAAGCCACCATCTTGACAACAATTGTCACTACTTCTATCCCTTTGATGAAGGGGTGCCGAATACCAAACAGACATCGCACCAAAGCCTAGCATCTAAATCCGGATGCCCCAGCCAAGCCACAATGTCGGGACTGGGTCACGTACCGGTTCGGCGCACTCTCAGAGGCGTCGTCGCCATCTTTCATCGAACCATCTCCAGAGCAGGTACTGACGCACCAATCTTGCCAGGCCTGCCGTCGACGCCACCACGGTGCCAGACAACGCCATCGTCCGACGTGTATCCATCCACACGCGCCCGTCGCCGAAACTCCGCAGCACCGTGCCGTCGAGATCCGTCGTCGGCCTTGCGGTGGATGTAACACTGCTCCTCCTCTTGTCCCCTCCAGTCAGCACTTACTCCAAAATGATGCCCCCATGTGGGAGAACAACACCAAAGGCGCCGTCATCGTACGATCTGGTAGACCCAGATCTAGGGTTTCCCCCAGAACATCCAGATCGAGTTGACGTGACCTGCAACAATGATGTCTCGAGAAGGAAACGACGTCAGAGACGCCTCGTCCACCAAGACCGCAGCCAGGCACGGTTTTCACCGGAAACAACGTCGTCCCTATCTCGTGGCTGGCTGGAGCGGCGCAGAGCTTCGCCATGAAGACATGCCGCCACCACTTCTCCGACGAAGATCCTCCATCCCCTCATCGGAGCCCTCATCGTGTCGCCCACCATCCACATGAAGAGTTGATGATGAATTTGGGTGGGATCCAGATCCGCGCCGCCACCATGCCCACCATCGCCAGAGATCTCGGATCCCGTGGGTCATGGAGGGTAGCGTGGCCGCCGCATGACGAGGGGCGCCGCCCTGGCCGCTGCACGCAGCTCCCTCCCAGACACGCCCCAGCCGCACCAGGAGATCACTGCCACGTCCAAATCCCGGTTCCTTTAGCGCCGGGCCCGCCGCCATCGCGACCTACGCCGGCGGTAGTGGCGGATGGGGAAGCAACAAAACGAGGGTCTCTTGCGGCGCGAGCATTCGCCCCTGGGGAGACGATGCGTCGGGTTTGATTCTGACTTAGTTCTGCCCTTCATCATCCCTCAAAAGCACATCCAACGACACAGATTACTCAAGGCGAAAATACAGGTACAGCAGACGAGAGACCCAGGGACGCGAGCGAGGCTGGGAAATCGAGGGTTTTCGCAGTCATCTCGTGCTCTCCCGCGCCGCCACGGAGGAGCATGTGGATGACGATCAGTGTGGGGAGAAGAGGAACAAGACCTTCGTAGAGGAGAGGAACGAGTGCGGCAATGTAGGACAATAAGCCATGGCGAACCCGGGACGCGGTGTGCGTGTGCGTGCGCGTGGTGGTCGCGTCGGGTTCGGCCCATGACAAGGCTCGGGAGTGTGCGTGCGTGACCGAGCATAGGTGTGTGTGCGCGCGCGCGCGTGAGCTAGCGCGTGTGTGTGCGGGGTCACGCGGGTTTGTTAGCGAGGTTCTAGGCGAGGCGACCGCGTCAGGCACGCGAGGAGGCCGCGGCGATTGTGTGCATGTGTGATGCGTGGGCGCAAGCCGGAGCGCGTGGGGCGTGGCGAGTGGGGGAGCGAGTGCATGTGGGCAAGGCCTGGCATGTCAGTGCTCGCGGGTATAAATCCCCCTCACCTCTGTGTAGCTCGTGGACAGGTCGAGTTCGTGCTCGAGGGAAAGAAAAGGGCGTTCGTGCACCGAAAAAACTCATGTGTCCACTACCTGCTCCGATCTTCTTCTTCCTCTTTCTTCTATCGTTTGAGCGCAGGGAGTGAGCGAGGTGCAACGAGAGAGAGAGAGAGAGAGAGAGAGAGGTGGAGCTAGGGTTTAGGGTTTAGCCTGGAGCAGCAACAACAATTGGTATCAGAGCTTTCGGTTCGGGAGCTCGCCGGCGGCAATGGCGATCGTGCCACACGATGGTGGCGCGGGCGGATCGGTGTTGATGGTGTTGTTGATGCTCATGCCGGACAACTACACAGTGTGGGTGATCAAGGAGCAGGTGATCCTCGACGCCGACACTCTGTGGGAGGCGGTGTCGTCGGGCGACGCGGCGGTGAACGGGAAGAAGTGCAAGACGGCGCACGCGATGATCCTCGGCGGGCTGCCAGAGGATGTGATGCTGCATGTGGCGACGAAGCTCACCGCCAGGGACGTATGGACTCCCTAAAGGTGAGGTTTGTCGGCGTCGATCGAGTGCGTGTGGCGAGGCAGGCAACATAGCGTGGGAAGCTCGATCGCCTAAAGATGGCGGACGGCGAGGCACTGGATGCGTACGCCGGAAGGCTGGCGGGGATTACGGCGCGGTTCGTGAACCTCAGGGAGACGCTCGGTGACGCGGTGCTAGTGAAAAAGCTCTTGCACACCGTGCCCGATCGGTTGTTCCCCGTCGTCGCCGGCATAGAGCAATTCTGCAACCTCGACGAGGCGCTCGGGCGTCTGCGCGCGTTTGATGAGCAGGTTCGGCGCCGTGGACAAGACAGCGGTGAGCGTGGCGGCGATCAGCTGCTGCTGACCATGGGACAGTGGCGGGCGCAAGAGCGGCAGCAGGTAGGAGCATGCGACAACGACGACGGGCGGAGCGTGGCGTCGGGTAACAGCGGCAACTAACACGGGCGCTGCTTGTTGGGGAACGTAGTAATTTCAAAAAAATTCCTACGCACACGCAAGATCATGGTGATGCATAGCAACGAGAGGGGAGAGTGTGATCTACGTACCCTTGTAGATCGACAACGGAAGCGATTTGGTTGATGTATTCGTACGTCTCCACGGCCCGACCGATCAAGCACCGAAACTACGGCACCTCCGAGTTCTAGCACACGTTCAGCTCGATGACGATCCCCGGACTCCGATCCAGCAAAGTGTCGGGGAAGAGTTCCGTCAGCACGACGGCGTGGTGACGATCTTGATGCACTACCGTCGCAGGGCTTCGCCTAAGCACCGCTACAATATTATCGAGGACTATGGTGGAGGGGGGCACCGCACACAGCTAAGAATATGATCACGCGGATCAATTTGTGTCTCTAGGGGTGCCCCCCTGCCCCCGTATATAAAGGAGCAAGGAGAGGAGGCCAGCCGGCCCCTATAGGCGCGTCAGGAGGAGTCCTCCTCCTAGTAGGAGTAGGACTCCTACTAGGGGGGAAAGAAGTGGGGAGGG
>NC_041390.1:463584402-463598683 GCF_002162155.2 Triticum dicoccoides
TTTCTCCTAAATCACTCGGAACACTTCTGGTGTCCGAATATAGCCGTCCAATATATCAATCTTTATGTCTCGACCATTTCGAGACTCCTCGTCATGTCCGTGATCACATCCGGGACTCCGAACTAACTTCGGTACATCAAAACTCATAAACTCATAATATAACTGTTATCGAAACCTTAAGCGTGCGGACCCTACGGGTTCGAGAACAATGTAGACATGACCGAGACACGTCTCCGGTCAATAACCAATAGCGGAACCTGGATGCTCATATTGGCTCCTACATATTCTACGAAGATCTTTATCGGTCAGACCGCAAAACAACATACATTGTTCCCTTTGTCATCGGTATGTTACTTACCCGAGATTCGATCGTCGGTATCTCAATACCTAGTTCAATCTCGTTACCGGCAAGTCTCTTTACTCGTTTCGTAATACATCATCTCGCAACTAACTCATTAGTTGCAATGCTTGCAAGTCTTATGTGATGTGCATTATCGAGAGGGCCCAGAGATACCTCTCCGACAATCGGAGTGACAAATCCTAATCTCGAAATACGCCAACCCAACATGTACCTTTGGAGACACCTGTAGAGCACCTTTATAATCACCCATTTATGTTGTGACGTTTGGTAGCACACAAAGTGTTCCTCCGGCAAACGGGAGTTGCATAATCTCATAGTCATAGGAACATGTATAAGTTATGAAGAAAGCAATAGCAACATACTAAACGATCGGGTGCTAAGCTAATGGAATGGGTCATGTCAATCAGATCATTCACCTAATGATGTGATCTCGTTAATCAAATAACAACTCCTTGTTCATGGTTAGGAAACATAACCATCTTTGATTAATGAGCTAGTCAAGTAGAGGCATACTAGTGACACTCTGTTTGTCTATGTATTCACACATGTATTATATTTTCGGTTAATAAAATTCTAGCATGAATAATAAACATTTATCATGATAAGGAAATAAATAATAACTTTATTATTGCCTCTAGGGCATATTTCCTTCACTGCTTCCCTCGGCTACGGAGGGAGCCGGCGGCGGAGCGCGCGATGATGGCGGACGTCGGCGTCGAAGACGATGACCTCCTCTAGGCCGTGGCTTAGGGGGAGAAACGTAGGGCAATAAGCCACGGCGAGCCCGGGAGACAGTGTGCATGTGCGTGCGCGTGGTGGTCACATCGAGTTCGGCCCATGACAAGGCTCGGGTGCGTGTGTGCGTGACCGTGCGTAGGTGTGTGTGTCCGTGAGCTAGCGCGCGTGTGTGCGGGGCCACACGGGTTTGTTAGCAAGGGTCCATGGGAGGCAACCGCGTCGGGCACACGAGGAGGCCGCGGCGATCGTGTGCGTGCGCGATGCGCAGGAGCGAGCCGAAGCGCGCGGGGCGTGGCGAGTGGGGGAAGCGAGTGCGTGTGGGCGAGGCCTGACATGTCAGTGCTCGCGGGTATAAATCCCCCTCACCTCTATGTAGCTCGTGGACAGGCCGAGTTCATGCCCGAGGGAAAGAAAAGGGCGTTCGTGCGTCGGAAAAACTCTTGTGTCCACTGCCTGCTCCGATCTTCTTCTTCCTCTTTCTTCTGTCGATTGAGCGCAGGGAGTGAGCGAGGTGCAACGAGAGAGAGAGAGAGGTAGAGCTAGGGTTTAGGGTTTATGTCTGTGTACCCTTCAATGAAGACCAAGTTATATACTATGTGCTGACAAATTTGCAGGTGCAGAAATCTACTTATTTGTTATGTTCATGTCATATGCAACAACTTTATCATGCTCGGTTGCTTGAAGAAAATAATAAGTATTTTAGATTGAATCAATTTATATCATCTTTAGGGGAAAAGGCATTATAAAGTTAAAGCGGTCTTTTGAAATGAAGTGAGCATCATATAAAATATATTAATACCATCATGCATTTAAGTCTTTTATATTTTAAATGGCACAGCCACACTTATATGAAGTTTTGAGTTGCTTTTTTTGTCTGGAAAATCTAGAATTACAACAAATTGCTTAGCACAAATTTTCTACTACATTTAGAATCAAACAAGATTGTGGTATTGACTTTGGAGTGGAACTCCTTATTAAACTTTCATGTTTCTGATACTGGAACTGTAATTCCAGCCCAATTCCGCACCAATGAAGACACTGCACAAAGAAGCAACCATGAAAACTGCCCCTCATGACGATAAGGTTAGAGATGGATCAACCACGGACGAAGGGATTCCATGGAATCCTCCATATCCTCCATATGCTCCTGCTCCTCCTGTTGATGACCTGATGGTGCACATAGAGTTAGTCACGGAGGTGTAATAACTAATCACCTTTCTGATATTTCTCTCGTAGTTCTGTCTCATTTCCATCATACCTCTTCATGGTGACACATTACACACGGTCTATAGTTTGCTACCTCTAGAGCAACCAAATTAATCACCCCTGACCGTACTCATTAGGTTCTTATGATTGACAAACCATTTAGTTCACTTCTGTCCTCCAATATGTCATAGCATATAACTTTGGTATTGCAACATTTCTGTTTTTTTGCCCTATGATGCATTGCAACAATACTTTATTTGTTTCATCACTCTTTGTTAATCGAATAATTGATATCCTTTCACCCTTTTCAATTGTCAATGAATTAACCTAGTAGGTGAATGCTGGCCTCTATGCTATATTACCCCGTTTGAGACCCATCCTGCAAAAGGATAGCTACCGACGCTTCCTCAGATTGTTCGATCAAGATGGGTGGGGCATGGGATGGGGCTACGTCATCACCCCGGAAACTTTCGATCAGATTATTGTGCTAAATTCCCTGCGATGTGCCAAAGTTGCCTTGAAGGGCCAGGCACCTGAGCTCGACGGGTACCGTGCCAATCCCAACTATGTGACCCAATATGGGTACTTCCCCCTCCACCGAGCTTCTGAAATGTTCTCCATTGAGATCATAGAGTTGCTCCTATGCAATGGTGAATCGGCCAATGTACGCACAACCAGCCATGTATTGAGGGACTACTCCCTCTCCATGTTGCAGTTGAGAACACTTGCCTACATAAGTATCTGGAGGACGGTCTATTTCGTGACCAAAAGTATCAGGATTGCAGTCTGGCAGATATGAACTATGTCTGGAAGCTCATCTATCTTCTGTGCCTACTCGAACTGGTTTGTCTAACATCCACCCCTTAAAAAGTTACTCCTTTTGCAGCATAACGAGAAGAAATGCCATATATCCCAAAACCCTAACATAGCAATCCTTAAGTAACTTACAGTCTTCTTCACTTGCTGAAGACGGAATAGTTCCGTGTGTTACGTTTTATGTGTTAATTTTTCACAACACGTCGTTAGTTTTTAATTAAGGGAGAATATTTTTCTTGTTTCTCATGTCAAATGTGAAAAAAAAATTTCTTTTGATTCTAGGTGATGATACAGTTTTAAGTTGACCAGCACTACCTCATTGCCTATAAATGCTAACATCACTCAATTTTTGTTCTATTTTGGAATTTTTTTGTAGAAGATGTTCATGGATTCAACCAGATTGTTTGCAAAACACACAAATAATTTACTTGATGAACTCTGGAATTACATAAAAGATGGAAAACTTGCCCACACAGCTATTTTGCTGCTGGCAGCTCAAGAGAATATCCGCCTGTGAACTTCCCACAAAAGAACCACCAAACGTAAGCTGGACGGGTTTGCTATTATCACTGATCGTATTGTGGACAACATTGTTGCTTTACAATTGGAGGCATGTCAAAACATAATTGATCATAGGAAGATTAATTTCAATCTTGTGACATTGTAACTTGTAAAATAATTTCCCGAGCTAGTGAAGCTCTTAGTTCATACATTCGAGCACACCCAAAGGTATCAAACTATGGCACTGCTTCTGTTTTCTTCTTTTTACTAAATATTTTCATATCAATTTATTAAGCATTATTAGCTTTTAAGAAATTCCTACATTAATCTGACCAAATGAAAAAGCTAGAAGTAGTCACCTCAACTGAGAGAGAAAAACTTAAACCTATCTAATACTCACTATAGGTTGAGTAGGGTATAAGAGCTATCTTGTTTGTATGGGATTGATTAACTTGCATAAATTGATCTATGTATGCTAGTCGGACCCTCGCTAGTTGGACCCTGCACAAGCGGGAGCTATGTGCAGTGGGTTGCCCTCTTTTTATGCTCCGTTGTGCGAGAAGTTTCAGATTCCTCTTAGATAAAGAAGAATATTAAGATGTACTGAAAGGAACTCTAATTCTCTAGCTTCCATTGAAGTTCAACCCACCTTTAGTTTAATTGTAAGATGTTTAGGATCTTTCCACGCACTTCATCGGAAATTGACTTCTCTAGGAAGCCTAGACTCGAAATAGGCTTTCGCCCCGCTTTATATATAAAGCGAACATCCGTACAACAAAGTATCATCCAAGAAAATAAAAGCGACGGCTAGGGCCACAACACAGTCATGCCCAAGAAAGGAAGAAGAAACATAAAAAATAAAAGGCCACCTAATGGCAAGATCCAGAAGGCTCCTAGGAGGCGGACAGGCGGCGTGCGGCAGTCATAAGCTGGTCCAACATCACCCCCATGCGGTCACGATCCCGCTGCCTAGCAAGCGGGTGCCATAGCTGCAAGAAGGCAAGAAATTTGAAGGAAGAGTCAGAGGCTCGTCGTGGGAAGATCTGCTCAATCACCATCTTATTATGCATTGTCCAAAGGGTCCAAGTCATTGCCACAAAGACAAGCCAGAGTAGGCAGCGATTGCGGCCCACCTGTGTTGCTTTGGCCCGTAGGAATTTTGCAAGGTCCCCTGCCTCCCACTCAAATCCTAATGCCTTGCGAACGAAGCTCCAGAGAGACTGCACCATTAGACATGATAACATGATGTGGGTTCCTGTCTCCGTGACATGGCAAAGGGGACACAAACCATTGCCCTGGTCGTGCCACTTCAGAACCTCGGTCCCCGAGGGCAAGTGATCATGAAGAAGCTGCCAAAGGTACATCTTGATTTTAAGGGGCACCGGCGCCTTCCACAATGTGGATAACCACTGTATGGTTGGTGCACGGCAAAGCGCCTGATAGGCTGATCTAACAGAGAACTCTCTAGATGGGGATAGGCTCCAGGAAATGTTGTCCGACGATTGTGACAACTCCAGAGGGACTTCTGCCCTCAACCTATCCCATGCGTGAACCTCATCCTGCCCAAATGACCAACAGAACCAGATGTTCCATTGTCCATCCAGGCACGCCTCGGAGACTAGAATAGCCGGGTCAACGCAAATAGCAAAAAGCCTAGGGAAGCCCAAGCGCAGCCTCTCCCCCTCTAACCACGGGTCGAGCCAGAACTGGGTGGCCCTCCCATTGCCAACTGAGAAGGTGACACCCAGACGAATTTCCTCCAATCTTTTGGATAGACTTCCAGAATTGGGATCCAGCGCGTCGAGAGCAAGCCAGGAGAGTCTGGGTCAGCTGAAGCCAAAGACCACCCTCACCATGTAGGATCCGACACACCCAATGCAGCATGAGTGCGACATTCATGCGGTGAGAGGCGATAATGCCTAGACCGCCCCTGTCCTTGGGCATGTAGATATCCGCCCACTTGACCATGTGGTATTTTGGGCGGCCATTCGCATCCTGCCAAAAGAACCTTGCTAGAACCCGATCAAAGTCCCCATGGACACTTTCCGATAGGGTATACATCCCCATCATGTACATGCACTACTGCAGGATGCTGCTAAGGCGACACTACCACTGGTACAGTGACGTCCTAAACAAACGGTTTAAAACTCCTTTCCACGATGGTATTTGGAACCGTCGCCAAGTGAGTGTGTGCGATAGGGTGTCCTTCCCACACGACCGAGAAATCGTCGGGGATAGGCCCTCTTGGGACCCAGGCTGGAGCCGTGTGCGATCGAGCGAGGCATCAAAACCCAGTCATTTCCATAGGTATGTACATCCCACACGGTGAATCCCAGAAATCATTTCCGTAGGTATGTACATCCCACACGGTGAATCCCAGAAATCATTTCCGTAGGTATGTACATCCCACACGGTGAATCCCAGAAATCATTTCTGTAGGTATGATCCCAGAAATCATTTTCGTAGGTATGTACATCCCACACGGTGAATCCCAGAAAATCATTTCCATAGGTATGTACATCCCACACAGTTCTTTGTGTGGAAATGTTTGTGCAAGGTGGCCTAACGCAAACAGTTCGCTGCCGGAAGCCGTGTGTGATTGTTACTTGATCGAACACGCCTACTTTCTAGAAACCGTGCGGGTTGTTTGAGTTCATCGCCCACGATGATGTCTGAGTAACCGTTTGCAATAGAAAACCCCAATAAGCAAGGTAATTAGCCTATTATTGATAATCCATGTACTAATCAAACTGATATTTCTTATAAGACACACCAGATATTTCATATCCGTATGAAAGCAACCAAGATTTCATAATGGAATTACATCAGATAGCTTTGGCACTCAGTTACGCCATTACACAACAGCACCAAGTTTCACACACAGCATCGAAAACCTTTGGAAAGTAGCATCATACACGGTAAATAGACAGATGAATCTCATCTAGGAAACTGCAGAAGCGGAGGGCAAATATTGAGCCTTCAGTGATGTTGAATGTCCTTGCAACTTTAGGCCAGTGGCTATGTATAATTGCCCGCCCAACCTTCGTCCTCTTCAGCAATACTTCAATATTGTACCATGGGTGTTGAATGAATACCTTCCTCGCCTCTTGACCATGCAGGTGGTTTGATAGGTAATCATCGGTGAACTGCTATGAAAAGTATTGAAAACAAAGCTATGCATAAAATCGCTATTGTAAATTTTGAAATGGTGCAAGGGGTAAAAACAAGGTAAAAGAGTTGGTACCATCCTATAGTTGACTGATGTCTTTTTCATTGTGCAAACAAAGATCTTGCTATTATTCGTCGCAAGTTTCTTCATTCTAACAATCTTTCTGAGTTTCTTGACTTGACTGATATTCATGGACATCTCATTTCCCCATATGCAAAATGGGTCGAACAGTGGGTCACCTCTGACAGCAGGACCTACATGTGCAAGACCAAATTGTAAGAAACCTAAATATTAGAATGATTCCTGCAACCGCACAATAATGTGCTATTAGCCAAAGGACCCTGCTTGAACAAACCTCGATGGTAAACCGCGGTGTCTCCCATTGTTTCCCTGCAACACACATAAGGAAGATCTTGATCAGGTTAACTGAGAGTTTCCATACTATCAGTAGAATATGTATAGAGTACAGCCAAATTCGATTGGTGTCACATGCATAACAATATAAAACTGTACCCACAACAAATGAAAATCAAATTGCAGAACTGAACCAAACAGTTAAATGGACAGCAGACCAAATGAACCAAAATAGTTAACTGAGCACGACATTGCAGAATAGAAACATGTACTAGAAGATAAGATAGTTAACAAAACAAAGATGCTTGAGAACAGTACTATGAAATGTAGCAATTGTTGGACCAAAGTGTTAACTGAACATTACATTTCAGAGGACCAAACTGTTAACTGAACATCAGATTGCATATTAACATTACAGAGGACAAATCACTAGAAGGCACTAGTGGTGGCCTCGAGAAAACATCATGAACTATATTTTAAAGTAGACAACCACGCGGCGATGTCGACGGTGGCCTCGAAGACGAGGTGCTCCTCCAAGATCTGGCGGTCGACACGCATGTCAGCCATAGCGATCTCGTTCGCGCGTGTGGCCGCATGCTACTCAGCTCCATGTTATACTGCGTGTAAAATGGCTATGGGCGACGCTTAATTGGAGGAGGGGGCAGTGATTTCGGTGGAAGGTGTCGCTTTGTTAGTCGGGGCATGCATGTGGGACAGGAAAGGAGAAGGATGGTGTGGGTAGGTGTGGATTACTTGACCATATTGATGAGGCCACACAGCAAGAAGAAGGGTCGGCAGCGAGGAGGCCGCGCAGCAAGAAGAAGGGTCGCCAGCGAGGAAGCGTCGCTGCAAGAAGAAGGGTCACCGGCAAGGAGGCGGCGCTGCAAGAAGAAGGGTAGCCGACGAGGAGGCGGCGCTGCAAAAAGAAGGGTCGCTGGCGAGGAGGCTGAGCTGCCAGTAAGCAGCAGTGAAGGTTTGAACTGGGAAAGCAAGGAGGAATAGTGGAAATGTCGCTTTTGGTAGGAGAGAGGGGCGGGGAGATAGATATTTCTGTGGTGGCAAAAAAATTCACCCGGTGCCGCGAGAAACTGGTGCGCAAGTTTGGTTCAAGCGGGGGCGATGGACTGTAGACGACGAAGCTTCCTGCATAAGTTAGACAAGACGTTGCGCCAAGATATTTTATATCACATCCCACACGATTATTTCTAGTAAACTGTTTGTGGTATACCTGATTTTTTCATTATGTTTTGAAAGACAAAATGGTGTTACGGAGAAAAGGATGGTGTTTGAATTGCTAGAACATTTACGTAAAGTGAACATGCAACTAGTACATGAGTGTCGTGTTTAAATTTGGAATTATTCCGGGTTCGTTTGGCATTTTTATGCATTAATTGAGTTTCTGGGCATTTAATGTGCATAATTCAAATTTGAAATACAAGCACATGCTCCAATGCACCAAAGTTTGCTGAAAAATCACATATATGTCTTTGGGTGAATTTATAGGTCCCATGCAAGAAATGAGAATAAAATTCAAATATCTGGGTGTCGTGGCTCGGCCGAAATGATTGAAAAAACTTGGTTTTTAAATTTTTGTAAATCCAAAACATGGCTGAAAATCATGAAACTTGGCATGGTGTCATGACATGGCACCAACATGCTGCAGTAATTTTTTTGGCCGAATTGGGACAAGCTTTGGTGTAGCTTCTTGCAAACCGGAGCTTCCCTCAAGAAGGCTCCTGGTTCCGAGAGGGAAAGTGTCACCTCCATGTGTGAAACGACATACGTACACTGCCTTCTCCCGCCTTAATTTTTTTACACTGTCAGATTAGACCAAATAGAAGTATCGTGCCAAATTTTGGAATTATTCCGTGTTTGTTTGGCCTTTTTATATATTAATTGAGTTTCTGGTCATTTAATGTGCATAATTCAAATTTGAACTGCAAGCATAGGTGAATTTCTAGGTCCCATGCAAGAGATGGGAGTGAAATTTCTAGGTCCCATGCAAGAGATGGGAGTGAAAATTCAAACATCTGGGCATCGTGGCTCGGTCGGAAAGATTGAGAAACTTGGTTTTTTAATTCCTGTAATTCCAAAACACGCCTGGAAATCATGAAATTTGGCATGGTATCATGACATGGCACCAACATGGTGCGATAATTTTTTTTGGCCGAATTGGGACAAGCTTTGGTGTAGGCTTCTTGCAAACCGGAGCTTCCCTCAAGAACGCTCGTGGTTCCTAGAGGGAACGTGTCACCTCCGTGTGCAAAACGACATACGTACACTGCCTTCTCCTGCCTTAATTTTTTTACACAACCAAATTAGACAAAATAGAAGAACCGTGCTTAATTTTGGAAGTATTCCGGGCTCGATTCGCCCTTTTTATATATTAATTGAGTTTCTGGGCATTTAATGTGCATAATTCAAATTTGAACTGCAAGCATAGGCTCCAGTGCACCAAACTTGTTTGAAAAATCACATGTGTGTCCTTGGGTGAATTTCTAGGTCCCATGCTAGAGATGGGAGTGAAATTCAAACTTCTAGGCGTCGTGGCTCAGCTGGAAAGATTGAGAAACTTGGTTTTTTATTTCTTGTAGTACCAAAACACGCCCGAAAATCGTGAAACTTGGCATGGTGTCATGATATGGCACCAACATGCTGCGGTAATTTTTTTGGCCGAATTGGGACAAGCTTTGGTGTAGGCTTCTTACAAACCGGAGCTTCCCTCAAAAAGGCTCGTGGTTCCGAGAGGGAACGTGTCACCTCCGTGTATGAAACGACATATGTACACTGCTTTCTCCCGCCTTAATTTTTTTACACAACCAGATTAGACAAAATAAAAGTACCATGCTAAATTTTGGAATTGTTCCGGGCTCGTTTCGCCTTTTATATATTAATTGAGTTTCTGGGCATTTAATGTGCATAATTCAAATTTGAACTGCAAGCACAGGCTCCAGTGCACCAAAATTGTTTGAAAAATCACATGTGTATCCTTGGGTGAATTTCTAGGTCCCATGCAAGAGATGGGAGTGAAATTCAAACATCCGGGCGTCGTGGCTCGGCCGGAAAGATTGAGAAACTTGGTTTTTTAATTCCTGTAATTCAAAACACGTCTGAAAACCATGAAACTTGGCATGGTCTAATGACATGGCACCAACATGCTGCGGTAATTTTTTTTGGCCGAATTGGGACAAGCTTTGGTGTAAGCTTCTTGCAAACCGGAGCTTCCCTCAAGAAGGCTCGTGGTTCCGAGAGAGAACGTGTCACCTCTGTGTGGGAAACGACATACGTACACTGCCTTCTCCCGCCTTAATTTTTTTACATAGCCAGATTAGACCAAATAGAAGTACCGTGCTAAATTTTGGAATTATTCCGGGCTCGTTTCGCCTTTTTTATACATTAATTGAGTTTCTGGGCATTTAATGTGCATAATTCAAATTTGAACTACAAGCACAGGCTCCAGTGCACCAAAGTTGTTTGAAAAATCACATGTGTCTCCTTGGGTGAATTTATAGGTCACATGCAAGAGATGTGAGTGAAATTCAAATATCTGAGCGTCGTTGCTTGGCCGGAAAGATTGAGAAACTTGGTTTTTTAATTCCAAAACACACCTGAAAATTATGAAACTTGGCATGGTGTCATGACATGGCACCAACATGCTGCGGTAAATTTTTTGGCCGAATTGGGAGAAGCTTTGGTGTAAGCTTCTTGCAAACCGGAACTTTCCTCAAGAAGGCTCGTGGTTCCGAGATGGAACGTGTCACCTCCGTGTGTGAAACGACATACGTACACTGCCTTCTCCCGCCTTAATTTTTTTACGCAGCCAGATTAGACCAAATAGAAGTACCGTGCTAGATTTTGGAATTATTTCAGGTTTGTTTGGACTTTTTATATATTAATTGAGTTTCTGGGCATTTAATGTGCATAATTCAAATTTGAACTACAAGCACATGCTCCAGTGCACCAAAGTTGTTTGAAAAATCACATATGTGTCCTTGGGTGAACTTCTAGATCCCATGCAAGAGATGGGAGTGAATTCAAATATCTGGGCGTCGTTGCCCGGCCGGAAAGATTGAGAAACTTGATTTTTTTAATTCCTGTAATTCCAAAACACGCCTGAAAATCGTGAAACTTGGCATGGTCTCATGACATGGCACCAACATGCCGTGGTAATTTTTCTGTCCGATTTGCGAAGGCGCACACATTAACAATCAACAAAGTCATTTTGGAACAAGTGCTGTCACGTTACAAATCAAAAACACAAGTATTATTGAAACCGTGGGCGTTCGACTTACCAATTACGTGCGGCCACGTGTCCCCATTTTTTATCGGCTAGGAGGTGCCGTGCGGGATAGCTATTTGAGTACGGGCGGCGTGCGATCAGACCCCTGCGCGTGCTCACCGGAAGGAGAGCCCTTTTGACCGCTACCCTCCGCGCACCTCCCTCCCAACGTCTCCATTAATGGCGCCCAAGCACATGTTCTACGGTGTGACTATATGTCTCACTAGACTGAGATTTAAGAGAGAAAAATGAAAATTTGAAAAGAAAGTTTTGCATGTATCTTGATGTAAGATCCGACAAACCTATATAGCATCGACTGCGACTTATAGCAAGCATGATGAATATAAGGACGATGACATTGGATAGTAATTGTCCTACATATTTATAAACATAATTAAAAAAGCCACATGCGGCAATGCCCGATATACACAAGGGGAAAAGAAGAAGGAAGACAACTAGTCTCCGCGGCGGGCGGCGATGAGCTCTTTCTTGTCCTCAAGATGCAGGTTGAGAGCATCCATGGATTCCTCCACCAGCCTTCTACGCTCGATGCGCAACATGGCATTCTCATCCATAAGTTTCTTAACGATGACGCTGGTCCTCTTCAACGAGGCAGTGGTCTGCTCCTGCTGCTCCGCACTTCCGACGATATTCGCCCTCAGCAGGCCGCGCTCGTCCGGGAGCTTCGCATTGCTCTCATTTAGTTGCCGGATGACGTCGGTGGACTGTTCAAACGAGGCTTGTAGGTCATCCCGCAACCTCGCCCACCTGGAGATCTGATCCATCTGCCCAAGGACGACGGCACGCATGTGCCTGTAAGAGTCCTCGCCTGCCCACGAGGCATTTTCCCAGGCCGCCGCGGCGCGGGAGGACATCCCTGCCGTATTCGCGGCGCGGCGGGACATCTCTTCTGCTTTCGCGGCGCGTCCGGACCAGTCTGCTGCTTCGACGGCGCGGCAGGTCCTCCGTGCTACTTCGGCGGCGCGTTGAGACCTCTCTACTGCTACGGCCGTGCGGCAGGACATGTTGGCTGCTTTCGCGGTGCAGCGGGACATCTCTCGTGCTCCCGCTTCCAGGTTCGCCTCTCCCTAGTGGAAATCTCTCGACCTAGAACTCACGCTGGCCATGGCGGACGTAAGGAAACGATGATGAATGACTTGTTTGTTTTGGACTTTTTGTGGATGAGGAGTTGAGAGGAATGTGCAGTCATCTTGGAGTAGTAGTATTTATAACCACGTAGTAATACGCTCCTAAGTGGGAAACCGTTTAGGTTTTCATCGGTGTGAACAGGTTTGCAATTTGGAATGTGATGGGACGCATACTCAAAATTTACTGACGGTTATAAGTGCGGCACTATTTCCGGAAGGCGTAACGTGGGCACGTACACCTTCTCGGCTGCGTACGTGGCGTTGGCACCATAGGGTGCACCGCAATAGGCAATGTCAGCACATGTCTTGTTCCAACAACCGTGCGCGCTCGTTGTTACCATCGCGCACGCTTCTTTTAATTAGAATGTGTGTGCCCGTCTAGCGCACACACGTTGATCTATCTAACTGTTTTAGTTTGTTGTGACTATCGCAAACAGTTCATCCATGTGAAGTGTATGCCATTAATCACAGACACTTTGATCTGGCTTACCCGTTTCTGTTCTGTTGCCTAATCGTAAAAAGTTAATCTTTCTGAAGCATATGCACTCAATCACACACACCTTGATCTGGCTGACCGTTTCTTTTGTGTTGCCTAATCACAAACAGTTCATCCGAGTAAACCGTATGCTATATATCGCACACACCTTCATCTGGCAGCCAGTTTCTTTTGTGTTGCCTAATCACAAACAGTTCATCCGAGTGAACCATATGCTCTATATCGCACACGCCTTCATCAGGCTGCCCGTTTCTTTTTTTTACCTCATCGCAAATAGTTCATTGGACTGAACCGCATGCCCTGGATCGCACACGCAACTAAAATCTGAACCGTGTTTGATGCATCCTCCATTGCAAAGGTTTTGCACCTCTTTTGATGGTTTTTTACATCCCTGTTTGTGATTAATGCATCGCACACAGTTTCGTGAAAGGGTCTTTGATTGTAGTGTCGTGTTAGTAGCATCCTGTAGTAGTGTACGATCAGAGGCCCTTCGACGAAACTGCGTGCGATGCAATAATCGCAAACGGTGGTGTAAAAGAACCGTCAAAAAAGGTGCAAAACTTTTGCGATGGAGGATGCATCAAACATGGTTCAGATTTTAGTTGCGTGTGCGATGCAGGGCATACGGTTCAGTTTAATTAACTATTTGCGATGACGAGGAACAAAAAAAACGGGCAGCCAGATGGAGGTGTGTGCGATACACATCATACGGTTCACTCAGATTACTGTTTGTGATTAGGCAACACAAAAGAAGCGGTCATCCAAATGAAGGTGTGTGCGATATACGGCATGCGGTTCACTCGGATGAATTGTTTGGGTTCAAATAAGAGAACATAAATGGTTCAATATAACAAGATGTGTGTGATACGCGGCAAACAGGTGTGTAATCAAAAATGTGTGTGAAGACCAATAATAACACAACTGGTTGCTGCTAATAAGACATGTGTGTTGTGCGATGAGATTGCATATAGAACAACAACATATATATATATATATATATATATATATATATATATATATATATATATATATATATATATATATATTATATGTGGGTGTGTGTGTGTGTGTATATATATATATAGAAAAATGGTTGTGTACTCCTGGGAGTACGTACTCCCGCTCCTCATATACCACATAGATGAATTTTTTTTATTTTTTTTATTTTTAATATACTTCATTAATAATTATTAGATACCCTAAAACGAGTTTC
>NC_041390.1:463598970-463628752 GCF_002162155.2 Triticum dicoccoides
AGATGATATTTTTTCAACTAAACTCATATTGGGGTATCTTAGAATATTTAATGAAGTATATTGAGAATAATAAAGAGATATAATTAATGCGTATATGAAGTATATTGAGGATAGGAGTACATACTCCCGAGAGTACAGAAGAGGAGTCATATATATATATATATATATATATATATATATATATATATATATATATATATATATATACATACATACATACACACACACTTATAAGGACATGGTTGCATAACCAAATTAAACATTCATTTACATAGGTGGGTACTACAACCATGGCATTTGCACACAAAAAAAAAACTATTACATGCATAATTACATAGGTGGCTACTACACACATGACATTTCCACACATCAATAAAGTAAATTATATATTACATGGACGATTAACTAGCATAAACGATCATCTGATCATCATCTACTTCTTGTGACGCTTGCTCTACTTGTGGCTCGATTCGGACTCGTCGATTTGGGTAACGAGGCACTTTCTCATGTCAACGATCCGTCTGTGCATCTCGTAGCATGTGTACACGCTCTTGGTCGCGAACCTAAGGTGAGGTTCATCCAGTTGCCGCATCCAAGCCCTGTGCCAGGATACGAGACTTGTTCTCTAGGCATCCTGCTTCATCTTTTCGTAGTAGGGGTCGATGATGGCCGAGGCGAGTTCGACCAGGGAGTCCTTCTTCGTGCTTCCCCAGACCCTGTAGTGGTCACGAATTTCGACAAGGTTCTTGCAGGCCAAACCCGTAACACTGAGCACTTTTACATCGTCGGTGGTTTCCACCGTGGTGAACTTGTAGTCGGTGCTGTTGACAAACCTGTTGAAATGGTCGCAAGGCTTCGTGGCCACGCAGTAGTGCTAGATGAGGACATGATGACGCACGCACAACTGGGCGACGACAACCTTCCGATCTCTGCCGGGACGACCGGCGGTGTACTGGAGGTCGATGCCAACCACCTTATACTTGTCTCGAGCAAGCAACTGCTCAGCGTTGTTGATGTAGTCGTCCACCACGGCCGGGTCAATGGTGTACACCACCGAGAGATCCATCTCGCTCGCGTGGGTCTCCACTCTATGCTCGCTGAACTCCATTGGAGCGCCACTGGACATCCCCTCTCTATGGGTCATCATGGGTGTGCTTGTTGTGTTGTGGGACGCGATCGAAAGGTTGAAGAGACTAAGGTGATAATGGCCACGGGAATTAAAGGGGAAGCCGGACGGCCTGAATATCGGCAGGCCCCTATGGCAGTTTTAATTTGCAGCGCATAACTCCATCGTGACGCACATAACTGCATCGTGTGGCAACGAGCGCGGCGCAACCACATGCATATGGCGCCCCAGACGTGATCATGCGCACGCCCAACCGCTGGCAGAGCGCGCGCGAAAGGATGCGAGCAGAGCACTCCACGATCGCCTCAACGATGATATATAGTAGCAATAATTATTTGAATCACGGGGCGCCTGTATAGGTGCGACGAGGTCCTCCCAAACCTCCCCGCTCCGCGCGTCTGCCGCACTCTGTCCCGCAACCGCCGCAACGTGCCTCCCCGGACACCCCCGCTGCCGCGCCCACTACCCGAATCCTCCCGCCACCGTGACCTCTCCCCGGATCCCCCCGGCGGCCCTCCTCCCCCGACTCCGGTCTGACTTCTTCCGCCACCTCCAACTCCTCCAGCCGGAGATCCCTGTGCCTCATCCCCAACCCCGGCCCGGTTTCTTCCGGGCCACCACGGACATCTCCACGTCCATCCCACCCTACCTACCGTGGACGACACCTAGGATCCCGTTGGTTCGTTCCCACGCGCCGCTGGCCGCCGAGATCTCGCCGCTTTACCTGAGTAGACCGAGGGACGCCGGCCGCCGAGATCTCGCCGCTTTACCTGAGTAGACCGAGGGACGCCGGCCGCCGAGATCTCGCCGCTTTACCTGAGTAGACCGAGGGACGCCGGAATCTGGAAACTCGTCCCCCAAGCGCCGCCCCCTGCTGTCCGATGTGAGTTGTGGCCCAACTATCGCGCACCACTGCCTGCATCTCGTCGTTGTTGCGCGCAACGGAGATCCCACCTGACAACTGCACCCTCCGCTTCCCTAAAACTAGCTTACAGGATGTGGGAGGAGGTGGTGGACGCGTGAACACTAATATGTTGAAGTTTGAGCTGTGAAAAAGTGGTAGGTCGAGAGCTTACTCCTCCGCCCGCGGGGATGCTAGCCACCGCATCACAGAGCAATGGCCTCCCTGACCTGCGGCTTCCATCCACCACCGTGTGGGCTTGCTGCGGCCGCTGCTGTACACTGGTTCGGGAGGATCCTACCTGCCCTCATGCCCCGCCTCATCTTCTGACGACACACAAGGTCTATGGCTAAAACAGGGCGAGCTGCTGCTACCATACTACTACTAATGCGACTGAAATTCAGTAAAAATAGAGATAGAAAGTTTAGAGATCCATCTACTAAATATTAGCATGCAATACAAACTTAACTTCTATCAGACAACAAAAAATGTGTCGGCCTGTCTAAGTGGCAGTGGATCCTTTGCTCACAGAATGTAAAGGGAGCCCTTCCTCTTATATCGAGCAATTCACTTGCTCTCAGTATTTTGTATCCTATATTTTGGACCTCAGGACACATTGTAATTTCCATTATTCACTGATGCACCGCTAGTAGAAAGACAAAAAAATGTATTGTAGAAGTCATTTATTATTGCCCCAAAAGTTAATATATTACTACCATGTATGTATTTTGACATTTCAGAACACAAATAGTAGAATTTGTGAAGAAAATAGTATAGAAGTTCATGTATAAAAATTAATGAACCTCTTAACGCCGATGTGACGCGACTCGCACCCACAACTCCATCGCACTACGTCCAAGTGCCTCCACCAGCGTAATGTGTGCATGCGTGTACTAGCGCATAGTGTTGTGTGTACTACGAATGCGTCTTGTACAACGTGTGTCTATTCTCATGTGTACTTTTTTGTTTTTCAAAAGCATGTGAAGTTCACGTTTCAGAAAATTCTAAGTTTGGAGGTATAACATACAGAAGAATTTCGTCCAAAGAAAGAGCTTCCTAGGCCCTCTCACTGAGAACAAAAAAAAATGCATAAAAAGTATCACACAAAAAATAAAATAATTCACAAAAGATACAACATATTAAGTTCTTAGAAAGTAGACAATTCTTAATTTTGTTTATTAACTTTAGTTGTTTCTTAAAAAAGGGGGCTTTTCTAAGAAGTTTAGATTTAGAAAACAAAGCAGTTCAAAAAGGCGAAGATCTTTAAATAAAAAAAGAAGTTCCATGTTTACAACAAAAACATAACTTTCTCGTTTTCACAAATAGGTCAAAAAAACCAAGAGTTTGAAAGAGTATATAGAAAATAGATTTTCCCTAATTCCCTGTCGTTTATAGAAAAAGTTGACTGAAGTTCAAATCCAATAAAAAGATGGTTTTTAAAAGAATTGTTATCAAAGGGTCATCCATAAAAATATTAACTCTAGAACTTCAAATTCAATAAACCCCACGGTTCAAGAATAATATAAAAAGCAAAAAAAGATACACCCAGATGTTTGTACAGATTTTTTCGTTACTAAAGTGAATTAGAGAGAAATTCAAATTGACAACAGACGGAAGTTCACGTATTGAATGATGTGTGTTTCGTATGAGAAAATAGGAGTAAAAAGGCAAAGTCCAAAAATTTTGTTGTTAGAAGTTCAAGTGCACAGACCGAGAAAGTTCAAAAAGTTTCTCATGTTCAACAAGTTTCCACAACGGAAGCTCAAATTAAAATAACAAAATAAAAATAAAAAATGGATATCCCGTTTCTAAAAGAAACCTAGAAGTTCAAATTAAAGTAATGGAGCGGTTCAATGCTTATTAAAAACTCAGATTCTAACCACTAATAGAAAATAAAATCAACGTGAGGTTCAAATTAAAATAACATGGAAGCTTGGAGTTTATTAAAACCTAAGATTTACATGTTCAAAAACAAAAAACAAAACCAATGCCATTTTGGCATTTTTAAAACCAACTCGTAAAAATGAAAAACATTTCTTGCTAGAAGTTCAAGTGCTCGAGGAGGGGAAGTTGGAAATTGCTACCCACTTTATTTACACATAATTCCCTCTCCTGTTTGTGTCTAAGTTTTAACAAATAAATCAAAATTTAAAAAAAATGTGGAGGGGGTCCAATAATTATGACAAAACTAGGATATTTTGATGGTAAAAGAAATAAACCAAGAAGTCCAAATTACAAAATAGAGAAGTTCGATATTTATAAAGAAACTCAGATTTTCCTTGTTAGTAAAGAATAAAAATGACGAAGTTCAAATTAAAATAGAGGAGTAGTTCGATGTATACGGGAAACTCAAATTATTACCGTCTCTAAGAAAAATAAAATGGTGAAGTGCAATTTACAAAAAACTGTTTGATGCTTATTTAAAAACACATTTCGTTTCTAAGAATGTGATTAAGAAGTTGAAATTGAAATAACACAGAAGTTCGAAGTATATAAAAAAACTCAGATTTATTGCAAGAAGTTCACGTGCATCTCCGTGCATGGTTCAAAATTTATATTGCAGGACGACGAACCTCCAATTGCGTGTAATTCGACGTATAAAAAAATGCGATATAAGTTCATAGTGAAACAACGAGAAGTTAAAGTTTGTTGAAAGAAGTTCAAGTGCTCTGTCCGGAGAAGTTCAAAAATTCTTGGGAGAGAGGTTCACCTTGTATTTCCATGTTCAATTTTTTTCCATATAAAAATCCAATACAATTCTTTACTCAAAAATATAAAAAGGTGAAGTTCAAATTGAAATAACACAAAAGTTCAGAGTTTATTAAAACATAGGATTTACTTGTTCAAAAAATAAAAAACACAATGCCATTTTTTGCACTTTTAAAAACAACTCATAAACGAAAAATGGTTGCTAGAAGTTCAAGTGCTCGACGAGTAAAAGTTCAAAAAATCTTGCGAGAGAGGTTCACCGTGTATTTAGATGTCCAAAATACATAAAAAATATGTTGTTTTTTGTGGTTTAAAATAATTCTCTCAAACCAGAGAGAAGTTCAAAGTGATAACAACCGGAAGTTCATGTACTAAATGATGTGTATTTCATATAAGAAAAATACAATAAAGTGAAACAGAGTGAAGTTCAAATAGACATGCCCCAGAAGTTCAACTACTTCATGCAGTGCAAAAAACAACATGTCAAAAACAGAGTGAGGGTCAAACAAACATGCCCGAGAACTTCAACTACTTCACGCAGTGCGTTTCCATTCGCAATGAAGGCATAAATCATGATCTCGTCATTTATCTAATTACTTCAAAATAACAGGAATATCATTTGTGTAAATTCAAGTCCTCGGTTGGAGAAAGTTAAAAAATATATTGTGAGAGAGGTTTGTACAAAGAGAATATCATTTGTGTAACACTAACGAAATGGATGCGAAAATTAAAAACAAAAATACGTCACAGAAGTTCAACGTGAAAGCAACACGAAGTTCGATTACTATAGTGAATAAATTTGAGATGAAAAACTTTTAAAATTATCACGAGTATGAAAAAACGATCAACACGGGAAAGTTGCGTGTTTACAGCAGCTTTCCATCGGTATATCACTTGCTCAATAACGGTGAGTGGAAGGAGAGCTATGAGCAGTGGATGGAGAGCCACCGGCAAAAAAAGCACGTGAAAAACAGAGTGAAGTTCAAGTAGACATGCCGAGAAGTTTAGGTTCTTCACGTGGTGTATTTTCGAAGAATCTGTTTCGCGATAAAGGCAGAACAAACGATCTTGCCATTTTCGAAATTACTTGAAAACGGTAAGGAATCACAGAAAACCATCAACATGAAAAAGTTTCGAATTTTCCGTAGCTTTTCAGCGGTATATTATTTGCCCCATTCCGATAAAGTTTGTAGAAATTACGGCAAAAATAAGTTTTTAGCCATTTTCAAAATTGACATAAAACAGTAATGAATTAGGAGAAACAATATATACAAAAAAGTTTCGCATTTCTTCAAGCTTTCCAATGCCATATCATTTGATGCATTTGGACATATGGTTAAAAAATTAGCTCAAAAATACGAACTCGGTGGAACTTGTACCGTTTTCTAAATTACTTTTAAACCGTTCAAAATTAGAAAAAACTTTTAACATGAAAAAGTAGCGCATTTTCATAAGCTTTCCAACGCCATATTATTTGCCTCAATTGGATTAGCCATTTAGAAATGGCATCGAATATACAAACTCGGGTGTTCCATTTGCGAAATTGTACGATTTTTCAAATTACTCTTTAACCATAGGGAATTAGAGAAAACTTTCAACATGTGGAAGGAGCGGTTTTTCAGAAGCTTTCCAATGCCATATTATTTGCCTCATTCTGCTAAACGATTTTAAAATGCAATTGAAAATACAATTCACGTTTTTTGTATGAAGAAAAAACGGTTTTCAAAACTGCTCTTAAACCACTTACATTTTGCCAAAAATTTAACTTGGGTCATGATACTGATGTCCATAGCTTTCCAACGGTATATCGCAAGCCCCATTTGGACACATTTTAGCTGAAGTTCAACCTAGTACTCGGGGAAGGTCAGATGCGTTACTCGGGAAGTTCATGTTGTGATTAGAATATTATTCTGATCCCGTGATCAGAATAGTGTTTATGTGTGTGTGTGTGTGTGTGTGTGTGTGTGTGTGTGTATGCATATAGCGGTCGCCTCAACTGGCCATTCAACATTTCAGGAATCGCTACCCTCTCCCTCGTCTGCATTAAAGCCGTATTGGGAACTACGCCGCCCGCTGTCAAATCGAATAGTACTGCACCGCCCGCTGCACGCCCGGCTGAACATGCCTCCTCGCCTCCATCTATGCTTAATTACTTAATTTTAGTTGCAAAACTTAGATATTGCTAGTGATTTTTAGCTTCATATTTTGACAAATCGCAGTGTTACAAGGTTGGCAAATGGCAATGTTGCTAGATCAACAAATGACAATCTTTCTAGTTTGACAATGGCAACATACCCAATATGACAGATGCAAATCTTAACAAATTGTTTGTAAGTGGTTCACACGGGTCATCCAAAAGAACCATTTGTGTTCAAGAGATGCACAAATCCTGCTCTCACTTTGCATACGGGTGTTCTGTCTAAAACATTTGCAATCAAGAGCCATTAAAACCTATAACCATTAAAACCAAGACACGTGGCGTCACGTGAATGGTTAACAGAACACACACGGTTTGAATTATAAAATGTTTGAGATATTAAAGTGGCAGCAATTTTTTCAAAATGCCTTTGTTGGTTGTTTTTCGAGTGCACCTTCTCTCAAAATCGACATGAAAAATACCACAACATGTCGGGTGCCATTGCATGATAGCATGCCAAGTTTCATGAATTTTAGACGAGTTTTGGATTTACTAGAATTTAAAAACAAAGTATCTCAATGTTTTGCCGGCAATCAATGGTGCCATGGTGTTTGAAATTCATTCCTATTTCTTGCATTGGACCTAAGCATGCACCCAAGGACAAAGATTTGATTCTTCAACCAATTTATATGCACTAGAGCATGTGCATGTAGTTCAAATTGGAATTATGCACATAAATGCATTGAGAACTCACTTAATGCATAAAAATGTCCAAACGAACCCCGAAAAATCACAAAAATTGGCACAACACTCCTGTTGTTCTATGTTGACACAAGAAAAAAATTGAAAGCAATAAGAGGCAATGGATATCGTTTCGTCCCCAAAGGTGGGACGTTCCCTCGCGAAACCATCATGCTTGTTGTGAGAAACTCTGTATGTGAGAAGCATGTACCCAAACCTGCCCCAAATGGGACAAAAAATTTACCACGACATGTTGATGCCGCTCCATGATAGCATGCCAAGTTTCATGAATTTCAGACGAGTATTGGATTTACTAGAATTTAAAAACCAGGTATCACAATGTTTGCGGCCGAGTGACGGTGGCAAGGTGTTTGACATTTATTTCCATTTCTTGCATGTGACCTAAGCATGCACCCAAGGACAAAGATTTGATTTTTCAACCAATTTATATGCACTGGGGCATGTGCATGTAGTTCAAATTTGAAATAAGCACATAAATGCATTGAAAACTCACTTAATGCATAAAAATGTCCAAACGAACCCTAAATAATTCCAATTCTTTTATAACACACATATAGTTGCATGTTCACCCTCAGATAAAAGGGTTAGCAATTCAAACACCGTCCATGGCCATTGTGACCCCATTATATAATTCAAATCAAGAAGAAAAATCAAGTAGATCCCACACAATTTATTATAACCAACCGTGTGAGATGCAGCACAAAATATCTTGGAGCACCGTCGGAGTATAGTACACATACGGCTTACTTGAGAAGGTGCGACGGCTACAGTCCATAGCCCGCTCTGAATGAGGGACCATGTCTGATGACACTTTGCACACCAGTTTTTTCGCTGAACCGATTCCAAATTTTCGGCTTCCGCAGAAATATCTACCTCCCTGCCCCCTCCCCCTTACCAAAATCTACATTTCCCCTGTTTTCGCCTTCCTTTCCAAGTTGAAACATTCACTCCTTGCTTGCAGTGCCACCTCCTTGCCGGTGACCCTCCTTCATGCTGCTCGGCCTTGCCTATCCAGGCAGGTAATCCACACCCGGCCCCCATCCTCCTCCTCCTTCCACATCCCACATGCCCCGACCACCGACGCGAGCGCGACACCTTCCACCCAAATAAGCGCCGGCCTAAGCCATGGTACACGCAGTATAGCCAGGATCTCGAGGAGCATTTGGCAGCGGAGAAGAAAATCGCGGCCGCACGCGTGGATGAGGTCGCGATGGCTGCCATTCGTGCCGACCTCCAGATCTTGGAGGAGCGGTCGCGTCACCCCTGCAATGCGGTTGGCTGCTTTAAATGACAGTTCGTGGTGTTTTCTCGAGGCCACCATCGGTGCCTTCGACGAAGACTACGAGGTGTTTTCTCAGCGTGCACGTGCTTACCACATCTCGAGAGCAGCAGGTTGGTGCCCAGAGCAGCTTAGGCTACTCACCACTACAACGAGGGCACCCATGATGCGGAGGCCTCACCCTCTTCCATGTCCAAGGAGCCAATCGTCATTGATATCTCCGACAATGAGGAGTAGCTTGTCGTATTTGCTCACTATAAGGACCCATGTTCAGTTTGCTAGCTACTGCCTTTCCTTAACAAATTCTAGTGAATTGTGCTATCTACTTTTACCATGCAATCTTCTTCTATAGTGTATATGTTCTATATGTCGTGCAATGTGGTGTTCAGTTAACTGCTTGGTTTAATTCTACAAATGTGATGTTCAATCCTTCAGGGTGCAATATTTCCAAGTTGTTAAACATGCTTGGTTTGGTTAACTGTCTGATCTTCTATTACGAGTATGTTATATTTTGCAATGTGGTGCTCAGTTAATGTTTGGTTCATTTGTTGGGTTGTTTAGTTAACTGCTTGGTTCAATTTTGCAATGCGATGTTCAATTGTTGTGGCTACATTCTGTTATTGTATACCATATGAGAAATAAATCGAATTTGGTTGTACTAAATACATGAGAAACAAATACAGTTTCTATATTTCCAAGTTGTTAGGGCATCTCCAGCCGTTCGTCCCCCCAGGGCGCCTGAATAGAGCGGCCTGGGGGCGTGCCGGCGCTAGTTCGGCCCCTGGGGGCGACCTAGCTCCCAGTCACGCCCCCAAGCGCCGGCCCCAGGATGCGAGAAATTTGAACTAGGTCGTTCCCGCTCACAAAAGACGCCGCAAATCCGGCGATCGGACGTAGTCTGGCGTTACAAAAAACAGAGCGCCACACGCCGCAAGTTTGCGTGCGCAACGAATCACTCGGCGGGGTCGGCTCCAGGCATTGGCGGAGTCGGCGTGCGCGGGCTCGGCGGTGTCGAAGCTGCTTCGGTGCTGGGCTGTGTCAGCGCGGCTTCGGTACTGCTGGGCAGTGATGTAGAGGCGTCGTTCGGGCTTGGCGTGGCCGTGGGCGCGGGAGCTGGCGTTGTCGGCGTCGTCGGCGTCGCCGTCTGCATCTGGTTCAGGATGAGGCCGCGCTCCGCCATGTACCACGCCCTGAGCTGCTCGTCGTTACTCTGGAGCATGTCCGCCCTGCCCATCAGAAAAGCCATGTCGGTGTTCCTCTTCTTCGCGGTGACGTTCGTCCGGAGCAGGTCGACGTTGGTCCGGAGCAGGTCGAGCTTGATGGAGCTGTTCGTCATCAGTGACGACCACCGCGCCTCGGTCTTCTCTTCACGTAGGACGGCCCAGGCCTGGGCGTCGGTGAGGCAATGCTCGATGGACTCCTGCTTGTATGTCTCCTTGGCCTTGTCGAGGGTACGTCGGACTTCCGCCCACTTCTCACACTTGTCAATGCACTTGTAGACGTGGAGGTACTTGAAGTCGACATCGAGGTTGTCGTGCCGATACATGGTGAACATGCGCAGCAACTGCGCGGAGGAACAAAGAGTTGGCGGGCGGCGGACGTAGACGACGAAGAGATGCGGGCGAACGGCGTGCATACCTGATCCTCAATGCTGGCGCCGCTCTCCGGGCGAGCCGCGACCTCCTCGACGATTCCATGCCATTTGTTGCACGCCCCCTAGATACGCCCCCAATGGTTCGCCATCGCCTTGGAGCCGCGCTGCATGTAGACGCCTTTGAAGTAGGGGTCGACGAGCTTCTGCTTGTCGAACTCGGCCTTGATGCGGTCCCAGTACGTCTCGAAGCTCTGGTTCGTGCCGGTGGTCGGTTCGAGGCAGACGACTTTCCATGCTTCGGCGAGGCATTCCTCCTCGTTGAACGTCCACTTGATGCGCGGTTCGCCTGGCCTAGCCGCCCGCTTCTTCTTCTGGCGCCCCTTCGTCGGATCAGGAGCCGGCTCCTCCTCCTCCTCCTCGTCCTCCTCCTCCTCCTCCTCGGGTTCCTGTGCTTCGTGCGCGTCCTCGCCATAGAAGTAGCCGAGCTCGGCCTCCATGTCGCCGCTGAGATCCACTACCTCGTCCTGGGTGGCGAACCCGGGAGACGCGGCGGCCGCGGTCGATCCTGTCGTCCATGTCGGCTCCTGTGTCGTCGGTGTCGCCGAGGTGCAAGAAGGGCAGCGGTCCACAGTGGAGATGGGGCGTCGGTGTGGACGCGTAGGTGGGCAGCGAGTAGTTGTATGGAGGGTACTGCACACCGACAAAGGCGGGCGAGGGTGTGCGCGTCGCGGGGTGGCCATGGGGGAAGGTCACGTTTGGGTTGAACCCACCATGCGCATCGCTGTCGGCGTAGCCGGGCGACGACGATCCCCATGGAGATCCGACGCCTTGCTGTCCCCAGGGCGTGTACTGGGCGTGGCTGACGACGGGTGGATTCATCATCCCCGCGTGGTCGACCGATGAGGAGGATGCCGCCGCACGCGCCGCGTTGTCGCGGGCCTTCTTGGCGATGGCCATGTTCCGCCGGTCGGCGGTGACTGCGTCGCGTCGCTGAACTTCCACCCTCCACTCGGCGTTCGACATGCCCGGTGGCTTCAATGGCAGCGCCCTCGGCTTCCTCTGCTTCGGCTGGGCCACGGTGCCAGTCGTGGTTGCCGCCGCGCGTGGCATGGCGTACTTCTTCGGCGGCATGGCGGCGACTGGAAGGCGAGCGGGAGGGGTTTGGCGGGAGAAAGGGAGGAAATGACGGGAGGAAGGCGAGCGAGCGGGAGGGATGCGAGGGAAAAGCGTCAAGAAACGGCGGGAAAAGGCCCTCGGGTCGCCGCCAGGGCGGACCCACGCGCCTTTTTCGCTTGTGCCGGCTCCCCAAGCGCTCCCCAGGGCGCCGGGTTCGGCCTGGGTCCGCCGGCACCAGTTTTGGCCCGAGCCGGCGAAAAACGGGCTTCTGGGGGCGTGACTGGGCGTTTTTTTGGCGCCGGCGCGGCAAAAATGCCTGGGGAGGGCCTGTTGGGGGCGCGACTGGAGATGCTCTTAAGCATGCTTGGTTTGGTTAACTATTTGATCTTCTATTAGGAGTATGTTATATTGTGCAATGTGGTGCTCAGTTAATGTTTGGTTCATTTTTTGTGGTGTTTAGTTAACTGCTTGGTTCAATTCTGCAATGCGATGTTCAATTGTTGTGGCTGCATTCTGTTATTGTATACCATGTGAGGAATAAATCGAATTTGGCTGCACTTAATACATGAGAAACATATACAAGTGCTATATTTCCTAGTTCTTAATCATGCTTGGTTTGGATAAATGGGTTTTCCATGTGGCTTGAATTAATCTGATGAATCTGCAATGTGCTTATTTATCATCAACATATTTTACTGATAGCATGCAAACCCTTATTAACCTGATGACTAACTACCTTATATGTGTTGCAGGGAAACAATGGGAAGCACTGAGGTTCACAAGATGGTACTAACTATTAGACCTTGCCTTTTTTATTCCTTTGCCCCATTTCCAATATAGAGAAGATATTTATGCACATCCTTGTTTTCAGGGTTTACTAATGATTACCTCTCAAACCACCTCTGTGGTCAGGAGGCGAGGAAAGTTTTCATACAACACCCACGGTTAAATATCGAAGTGTTCCTGAAGAGGTCGAAGGATGGACGGTCAATCATCCACAGGCACTGGCCTAAAGTTGCAAAGACCTTCAACATGAATGAAGGCTCAATATTCGCCTTCCGCTTCAGCAGTTTTCCAGATGAGATGCATCTCTCTATGTGCCGTCTATGATGCTAATTTCAAAAGGTTCTAGATGTTGCATGTGAAACTTGCTGCTGGTGTAGTTGTGTAATGGGGTAGCTGAGTGCTGAAGCTATATCATGTTGTACTCCGATGTATTTCAATTATGAAATCCCGCTTCCTTAATATGGAAATGGAATATACTATGTGCTTAATATGAATGTCAATTAGATTAGTAAATGGACCGTGTGGGAAGGACCCCCTATCACCCACACTCACTAGGCAACAGTTTCAAATGCCGTCGCGGAAACGGGTTAAAAACCGTTTGTATAGGACTGACGCGTACCAGTGATGGGGAGGCTGGCAAGGTTCGATCCAATAATGATGGTTTTTGTCGTGGAAGTGTCACGACAGATGTCCTCATGGAAGGACTTAGTTGTGGAGCCATTGCGACGAGGTTAGCTTAAAGGGGTTAAACAGGACAAAGGACACAGAGAGTTTATACTTGTTCGGCCCCTTGCGATGAAGGTAAAGGCCTACTCCAGTTGAGGTGGTATTGCTAGGGTTTTGATTACCAGCGAGCAAACACGCTTTGCCTGGCTTTCGATTTGATGTTTCTTGCCCTAAGCCGCTGCCGGGTCGTCCCCTTATATACATGGGTTGACGCCCTGCGGCCTACCGAGTCCCGGCCGGCTCATATAACGTGTCCGCCTTGATGACGTATCTTACATGACTTATATTGCAAGTCTACTCATACATGGCGGTTTACACTTACGGGCCCTAAGTCGCCTCTGGACATGGGCCTCTTACAAGCCTATCTATGAACCGCCATCTTAGTATACTCTTGGGCTTCATAATAGATGAACCGCCATAATGGTTGACCCGGCCCCTCCTGGGCGGGTCATATCTGATAGTCATATCCCCAACATTAGGCCCGAGGTTGATTTGAACTTGTTCATGTCAATCTTCGACAGTTAGACAGATCCTTCTTCATCTGCTGTAAAACATTGTAACCCGCCATGACGTCATCTTCAGAAATTTTGGCAACCCGCCGTGACGTCATCTGCCATTAAGTTCACACATGACATAATGTATCTTTAACAAATCTTTCTCTTTAATGACCTTTCGAAAATCGAGGCGTTCAATCAGTTGGATAATCATCATTTCGCCTCCTCATTTTTCGCGCCCGCCTATCTACTCTTTCCCTTATAAATAGGGTCAAACCGCCCCTTTCTCATTCTCCTCTCTTCTCCTTCTCGTCTTCTTCCTCGCGACACACCAGCCCACACGAGCTCCGCCGCCGTCGACCTTCGTCTTCTGCCTCGACTCCGGCCGCTGCATCACCCTGAATCAGACCAGAACACTGCGGCGCTCCTCCGCTGTCTCATCAACATCGGTAAGCCTCCTTTTCCCCGTAACAGATCAGTTCTTAGGGTTTTGGTGTTCATCACTGCCCCTACTTCTCCTTGCTAGATCGCGTAGTTTTGATCTGAAAATAACATAGGTCCTGTGCGGTAGTAGTTTTAGCACCCTTTTTGATATTAGAACATATCCTCATCGCGACAGATCTCCTCTGGGGCACCTCCACTTTTCTGCTACCGCCTCTATAGGTTTAGATTTATTTCCTTTTTTTGAACAGTTGTAGATCCGAACTTATAGCTTTAATCTATGAACCCTGTTTGTCCAACACTTAGTAGAATTTTGTTCTTCGTCGGATTTTGAATACATGTGTATGTCATGGCGGCTTACATGTCCGGCTTATAATCAACCATATGTCATTAGTCCTCACTTAAGCCGCCATTCTGAACGTATACTGCAACTGTTAACTTTTGTTTTCACTAACTGGTTTGAACCGGCAAATTACTTCCTCCTTTTAGGTTTTCCTTCTTTCACCATGCCGCCAAAGACAGTCTATACATGCAATTGGGTCCCCTCCATCGTCACTGAGGGCACATTCAAGGACTTTGTCAAAGTCGGGTACTTGCCCGCAAAGAGTGTTATGCATTACCGCATCCCTGAACCGGGCCAGGAAAGACCTCAGCCGAAGGATGACGAAGTCATTGTATTCATGGATCACATGAACCGGGGCTTCTCACCGCCCGGCTCTAAATTTTTCCGGGATGTTCTGCACTTCTTCCAACTCCGTCCTCAAGACATAGGACCCAATTCCATGTCAAACATTTGTAACTTTCAAGTGTTCTACGAAGTATATCTTCAAGATGAGCCCAGCATCGATCTCTTTAGAGAGTATTTCTATTTGAACCGCCAAAATGAGTTCACCAATGTACCCAGTTTGGAACTTGGCAGAATATCAATTCAACGCAGAAGAGACGCCATTTTCCCTTATGCACTCCTGCCGAGTCACCCGAAGGATTGGAATCAAATGTGGTTTTACTTCAAAGATACCTCTCCGGCTGACGAGAATCCACTGCCGGGTTACCGTGTCGAGTGCCTGGACTCAAAGCGTAATCTTCCTAAGAAGCTTACCACCACTGAGCGGGCAAAAATTGCTCCTACCATTGCAAATGTTACAGCTTTGCTAGGAAACGGCTTAACTGGTGTTGACCTGGTCAGGTGCTGGGTTTCTTGGCGGATCATCCCCTTGAGTCGCCGCTCCGGTTTAATGTGCACTTACACTGGTGATGTAAAGGATCCACTGCGCCACAGCTCTGCACCATTAGCTAACGAGGCAATAAATGAAATGGTTAAGTCCCTTCTGAATGAAGATCCATAAGATTGCCTAAAAACGGGTCTGGCCCCTTTCTGCAAGCTTAACCCGCCATCGGATGTGAGTCTCTGAACTTATTTACCTTTACCTCATTATTCAAGCATTTTACTCAACCTTTGATAACTTGTAAAGGCTAAGTCTGATTTTTGGAAGAAGGCATATGATCATGAAGCTTCCAAGAAGGCCAGGGCTGCCAAGAAAGCCTCTAGGAAAACCATCAAGAAGACCAGTAAGAAGAAGAAGAAACCAAGCGCCTATGATCTGCTTAAGCTGGATGACACCTCTGAGTCGGAGGTAGCCCTTGACTCTCTTGGCTTGCTTTTCAACCATCTTATTGACACTGACTATTATCAAGATGACACGGGAGCCAGCCAAGTAGTTGAAGAAGAGGTAACTATTATTTCCTCTGACTCAGAACCTTTGCCATGGCAGAAACTTCGGCGAGTAACCCGGAAAGTAAGGTTTTCACACCCCTTGGCTTATTTAGATCCTCACTTTCTTTTGAAACAACAACAACACGAGAGTCGACGTCAGACCCGGACCACCGGAGGTGAATAATTATCCTCCAGTTTACCAAAATCTCCCGCTCCTCGAAAACGCCAAAATGAGGTTCTTTTGACCTTAACTCTTTTATTTACTAGCGGGTCTCTTTCACCAGCCAGTCAATTCCTTTGATTCAAACTTCCAGGAGGTTTCTCGTTCTTCCTCTGGCGATTCATCTCAGACCCAGCTACCGGCTTTCAAGATTGCCCTTGGGTAAGAACAATTACCTTTCTCCTATACTTTTATACTCTTATATTTACACTGACTTGTTATCACCCGTGCAGTGGTCAAGCAAAGCCTAACAAGAAGGCGAAGGTGACCAAGCCAACTGAGGCACCTAAATCTGCTGAACCGGAGTGGCTAGTCCCTGCACCTGAAACTTCCACCCAACAGCCAGAAGAACCTGCTTCTCACACTCAAGCTGAGATGCCTGACCTCTCTGTGGATCAAACCAACATTGACCCTTTAAACACTGAACCGTCAAGCTCATTTGAACCGTTAGAGACTTATGTTGATGACATTCTGATCATTGGTACTGGTTTTACTGAACCGGGGAACCCAAGTGTTTTAGCCAGATATTCTGCCAAGCAAGAAGTGATGGAGAGACGGAAAGTGAGATTTGATGTCTCCCACTATGCTCAATTGAGCAGTAGTGAAATATTGTCTGGTTATCTCAACCAAGTACACTCCATCCGCGATTTGGAAATTGAGATGGCGAAGCAGATGCACCAAAAATATGAGGTATGACATCCGGCTTACATAAGTTATATATATCCTGCCAGCCCCCAAGTCTTATGATTATGATAAGATTGAATAATCTGTAGACTTAGAAGAATCATAAGCTTCTGTCCTAGACGCCCTCCAAGTCCAGTTTTAAAACTAAAACGGATGCTGAAATAGCATAATTTTGCATTCGTAGTCCCCTAGGGCCGGTTTAATCAGCATGAATGAGCCAGTCCCATTTCTCACTGTGTAAGAAAGTAGAGCTTAACTGCATAGCCCCCATGAGTCTGCTGAGACTGTTTATAGCACATCCGGCTCATCATTACTAAGATACAAGCAATATGCATTAGCCCCCAAGTGCAAGTAGTGTTGCTTGCAAAGTGCTTGGGACTTTATTCGTAAGAGCCGATTATTTGAAAAATTGTTTTGACAGACATTAGCCCCCAAGTCCCAAGTGTTGTTGCTTGCAAAGGACTTGGGACTTTTATTGTTGTAATCCTGATATAAATGTGTTGGTAACTCTGTACTTCATACAGGCTGCAACTATTGAACTGGAGTCTCAATTGAACGATGCAAAGACCCGGCCGGCGGCTCAGGAAAATGAGACCCGGAAAGCTGAGTCGAAATTCCAGTTTAGTGTGGCTGAGTCGGAAAAGTTGAAGACCAGTTTTGCTGCGGATAAAAAGACTTGGGATGAAGAAAAGACTGCCTTGATACATCGAGCTGAGAAGGCAGAGGCGGCTCTTCAAGAGGCTACCACTGAACTCACCGGTTTAAAACACCGTGTAAATCAGATGGTTTCTGCTACCTTCGGTGAGTCGCCTTACTATTCATCCAAAATGAGTACTTACCGCAGTAATATAAACCGCCATTTAACCGATCTGTGATTTACTCAGGTCCCCGGAGCAACTGAAGGAAATATGCCCTAGAGGAAATAATAAAGCTATTATTTATTTCCTTATATCATGATAAATGTTTATTATTCATGCTAGAATTGTATTAACCGGAAACATAATACATGTGTGAATACATAGACAAACAGTATGTCACTAGTATGCCTCTACTTGACTAGCTCGTTGAATCAAAGATGGTTAAGTTTCGTAGCCATAGACATGAGTTGTCATTTGATTAACGGGATTACATAATTAGGAGAATGATGTGATTGACTTGACCCATTCCGTTAGCATAGCACTTGATCGTTTAGTTTGTTGCTATTGCTTTCTTCATGACTTATACATGTTCCTATGACTATGAGATTATGTAACTCCCGTTTGCTGGAGGAACACTTTGTGTGCTACCAAACGTCACAACGTAACTGGGTGATTATAAAGGTGCTCTACAGGTGTCTCCAAAGGTACATGTTGGGTTGGCGTATTTCGAGATTAGGATTTGTCACTTCGATTGTCGGAGAAGTATCTCTGGGCCCTCTCGGTAATGCACATCACTTAAGCCTTGCAAGCAATGCAACTAATGAGTTAGTTGCGAGATGATGTATTATGGAACAAGTAAAGAGACTTGCCGATAACAAGATTGAACTAGGTATTGAGATACCGACGATCGAATCTCGGGCAAGTAACATACTGATGACAAAGGGAACAACGTATGTTGTTATGCGGTCTGACCGATAAAGATCTTCGTAGAATATGTAGGAGCCAATATGATCATCCAGGTTCCGCTATTGGTTATTGAACGGAGACGTGTCTTGGTCATTTCTACATTGTTCTCGAACCTGTAGGGTCCGCACGCTTAATGTTACGATGACAGTTTCATTATGAGTTTATATATTTTGATGTACTGAAGGTTGTTCGGAGTCTCGGATATGATCACGGACGTGACGAGGAGTCTCGAAATGGTCGAGACATAAAGATCTATATATTGGACGGCTATATTCGGACACCGGAAGTGTTTCGGGTGATTTCGGAGAAAACCGGAGTGTCGGAAGGGTTACCGGAACCCCCCGGGGAAGTATTGGGCCTTAGTGGGCCTGAGGGGAGAGAGAGGGCAGCAGCCCAGGAGGTGGTGCGCCCCCTCCCATGATGAGTCTGAATTGGACGTGTGCTAGAACTCGGAGGTGCCATAGTTTCGGTGCTTGATCGATCGGGCCGTGAAGACGTACGACTACATCAACCGCGTTGTGCTAACACTTCTGCTTCCGGTCTACGAGGGTACATAGACAACACTCTCCCCTCTCGTTGCTATACATCACCATGATCTTGCGTGTACGTAGGATTTTTTTTGAAATTACTACGTTCCCCAACAGCAACAACTTAAACCAGGACATACTTGTGAAGCTTAAGGCGGTCTATACTCTTGTTGAACAATTGTATACTGGAGCTCAACGTACACTGGCTACCATCTCCCCGGCTAATCAAGGACCCAATCTGTTAAGCGATGTCCTGAAGAAATTATCAATCTTGCCCACCAGGATTCAAGAGATAAAACGGTCGTGTGCGAGAGCCGGTGATGTGACGGCCTTGAGCCGTGCTAAGGCGTGGGTATCGGAGTTAGATCCGGCTGATGCAGCCAGTGGATATCCAAGTCTGGAGGAGGATGGTACTTCTTTTGATCAACATGACTTCGCTGCTTCTGTTAAAGCAATCCGTCCCCATGCGGCAGTCGTTGCCAAAGAAACCAACCTCTGCAAATATCAACCGACTTATGATGAAGAGAACCAAAAGATGCATACGCCTGCGTACAAAGTGATGGACTTAATTCCGCCGATTCGTAAGCACACTTTCGCTCCTAAAATTGATCCATCCAATCTGATTGACGACTAAGCTGAATTCTTCACCTTGCATGGCTTTGATTGGTCAAAGCCAAACTTCCAGACGGTGGAGGAGGAGGAAGAACCGGCAAGGGATGAACCGGAGGCCTCCCATCAGCAAGGTCAAGAAGATTGAACCGCCAGGCTATTTAGAAACTTGACCTTTGAAAAACCACTTGATCTCTTTTTGGCTCATGGAGCCATGTAATAGGGTAGTTAAAACTTTAACTTTGCCGTGCCATCGTGCATGTTTCTGTTTTGCGTAATACTGCTGATCCACCGGTTTAAACACCATTATGGGTATGATAGTCTTTGATTTTTGCAGATTTGAATGATTTTTATCCTGCACACAAAGAAAACACAAGTGCCCTGGCGACTTACTGCCGGGCGGGTCATGATACCCAATTAAAGCCGCTGGGGACGAATAGTCCATAACCAGAGCCGATCTAATAATTGCTAAGTAAAATGACATACCTATGATATATACTTAATTGTCGGCTTATCAACTTCGTGTAGTTTAAAGGTGTTAGAGCTATAACTCTGACCATAGGATTCATTATGCTCTGGCGACGTAGAGTCTGCCCTCCTGATGGGTTGTATAAACCCAAAGTATGCTTCAAATATGAGCTGTAAACGGGGCAAAGGGGCCCGACTTAAAAAACCAAAAGACAATGATAGAACCAAATACAAATAAGAAATCAGAAGAGATTCGAGGCTTTTGTAGGCCGCCAAGCCTAAGTGTCTTCTTCAATGAAACTAGCCGGAGCCACTGGACTTTTCGTGCTGCCGTGAGCCTGACTCACAGTGTGCCCAATCGACATTTGAACCCTGGATAAAGTCTGGTCTTGCTCAAAGACTTATCAGGAGTACGTGGGGCCAGAGTAACAGCATACTCACGGGCCGATTTATCCAAGTTCCAAGGAAGGCGGCTTATGAAGCCTGGATGCATCCTGACTATCTGTAGACCATGCTCTTGCATGACAAGCCGCTGTTTGAACCTTAATCGAGCTCAAATCTTGGTTGAATACGCCGTAAAGACTGATCGTTAAGAGTTCGGCGGGTCAATCGGGATGACCTGATGGAGTTGAAGCAGCTGGTGTACAGGTAGGATGACCCGGTTAGAGTTTGTTCTCTTTGGTCGAATACGCCTATGTTTGAACAAACCTGGTCAAGAGGGTAGTAACGCTATGTTCTCTTTGGTCGAATACGCCTATGTTTGAACAGGAAGCCCCTAAGTGACATACTTACAAGTGTGGCGTCAAGCTGATCAAGAGGGTACCGACAGCTATGTTCTCTTTGGTGAATACACCTATGTTTGAATAGGAAGCCCCCAAGTGACCATATAAGTTTTTGGCCTTGCGCCAATCAAGAGGGTACCGACAGCTATGCTCGATGAGCAGGATGCCCCCAAATGATCATATAAGTTTTGGCATTGCGCCGATCAAGAGGGTACCGACAACTATGCTCAATGAGCAGGAAGCCCCCAAATGATCATCAGGGACCTATGTTTGAGCTGTGCTGTGCATCCAACTCTCTTTGGTCCCTGAGGTTGTGGGCGTTGAACCTCTTAAATGATGATAAAGACTCAACTTCGAAGAAGTGAAACGACAGAGGCCCTGAATTGTCAGGGATGCCGGCTTTATTACACTGTTCATAATATATACATCAGATAACTATGTACATCATGAGAGCCGGAGGCTCAAGTATAGTACGACCGAAGATGAACAATGTTCCACGACCGACGGGTCTCCTCCTCCGATGTGCGTGAGTCCTTGTTGTCTCGAACATCGATAAGGTAGTATGACCCATTATGCAAATTCTTGCTAACCACAAAAGGTCCTTCCCAGGGTGGTGATAACTTATGCATATCTGTCTGATCTTGGATTAGCCGGAGCACTAAGTCGCCTTCTTGAAAGGTTCTGGTTTTGACCCGGCGGCTGTGATAACGCCGTAGGTCTTGCTGATAAATCGCCGAACAAGCCGCCGCAAGATCACACTCTTCATCCAATAGGTCAAGTGCGTCTTGATGCACCTTTTCATTGTCAGCTTCAACATAAGCCGCCACCCGAGGTGAGTAGTGACGGATGTCACTAGGGAGAACCGCTTCCGCCCCATAAACCATGAAGAAATGTGTGTAATCCATCGATCTGTTGGGGTCGTGTTGATGCTCCATAGCACTGAGGGTAACTCCTCCACCCAACAACCCGGCGTTCTCTCCAAAGGAACCATAAGCCGGGGCTTTATACCTCACAGAATCTCCTGATTTGCTCGTTCTGCCTGCCCATTGGATTGAGGGTGAGCCACAGAGGAGACATCAAGCCGGATGTGCTCCCGTTGACAAAATTCTTCCATCGTGCCTTTAGAAAGATTAGTGCCATTATCTGTTATGATGCTGTGTGGAAAGCCAAAACAAAGATCACCTTTTTCATGAATTGAACCGCCGTTGCGGCATCACATTTACTAACCGGCTCTGCTTCAACCCATTTAGTAAACTTATCAACTACCACCAAGAGGTAGGTCTTATTATCCTCAGACCTTTTAAAAGGCCCAACCATATCAAGCCCCCAAGTTGCAAATGGCCAAGCAATTGGAATCATCCTCAATTCTTGAGCCGACACATGAGCTCGTCGCGAAAATTTCTGACAGTCGTCACATCTGCTTACCAAATCCTCAGCATCAGCGTGAGCCGTCAACCAATAGAACCCATGACAGAAAGCCTTGGTTACAAGAGATTTAGATCTGGCATGATGACCACAATCTCCTTCGTGGATCTCTCATAAAATCTCACAACCTTCTTCAGGAGAGACGCAATGTTGAAACGCCCCTGTGACACTGCGATGGTGCAACTCTCTATTGCTAATCGTCATTAACTTAGACCACCGGGTTATCTGTCTGGCCAAGACCTCATCCTCTGGCAACTCACCCCGGGTCATGTAAGCCAAACACGGAACCGTCCAATCACAAATAGCATGGAGAGCCACCACCAATTGTGCGTTCGGGTCAGGAACAGCGAGATCCTCCTCCGTAGGCAATTTGACCGAAGGGTGGAGTAAAACATCCAAGAATGTGTTATGTGGCACTCGCTTACGCTGTGACCCTAGACGGCTTAAGTTGTCAGCCGCCTCATTCTTCCTTCAGTCAATATGCTCAACTTGATAACCCTTGAAGTGACCTGCAATGGCATCAACCTCGCGTCGATAAGCCTCCATGAGCGGATCCTTAGAATCCGAAGTACCAGAAACTTGCTGAGCTACCAGATCTGAATCACCAAAACACCTCACTCGGCTTAGATTCATCTCTTTAGCCATCCGAAGACCATGGAGCAAGGCCTCATATTCAGCCACATTGTTAGTACAAGGGAGCATCAGCCGGAGAACATAAGAAAATTTATCACCTCATGGGGAAGTCAAGACAACTCCAACTCCCGAGCCCTCTAACTGTCTGGACCCATCAAAATGAATAGTCCAATATGTGTTATCCGACTTTTCCTCAGGTGCCAGTAATTCTGTCCAATCATTGATGAAATCCACAAGTGCTTGAGGCTTGATGGTTGTATGTGGTACATACTTTAAACCGTGAGGACCAAGATCAATAGCCCATTTAGCAACTCGGCCTGTGGCTTCCCTATTTTGGATGATATCTCCTAAAGGAGCAGAACTAACCGTAGTGATAGGATGACCCTGAAAATATTGCTTAAGCTTCCGGCTTGCCATGAAAACCCCATACACAAGCTTCTGCGAGTGTGGGTATCTCTGTTTGGACTCGATAAGCACCTCACTGATGTAATAAACCGGCCGTTGGACCAGGTACTCCTTGCCTGCCTCCTTTCTTTCCACCACGATAGCTACACTGACAGCCCGGCTACTAGCAGCCACATATAACAACAAAGGCTCTTTATCAATAGGGGCAGCAAGCACAGGCGGCTCAGCCAATTGTTTCTCCAGATCCTCAAACGCTTGATTAGCAGCATCACTCCAAACAAAGTGATCTGTCTTCTTCATCATCTGATAAAGAGGAATAGCCTTCTCACCCAACCGGCTTATGAACTGGCTAAGAGCCGCAATACAACCCGACAGACGCTGAACATCATTAACACACGCCGGCTTAGCTAATGAAATAATGGCTTTCATCTTCTCCAGGTTAACTTCAATGCCTCTGTTAGAAACCAGGAAACCCAAGAGCTTGCTTGCTGGCACACCAAAGACACACTTAGCCGGGTTGAGCATCATCTTGTAGAGCCGGAGATTGTCAAACATCTCTCTCAAATCATCAATCAGGGTCTCCTTCTCTCTTGACTTCACCATAATGTCGTCTACATAAGCATGAACATTGCGCCCAATCTGATTGTGAAGGCAATTTTGCACACACCGCTGATAAGTCGCCTGGGCACTCTTGAGCCCAAAAGGCATAGACACATAGTAGAAGGCTCCAAACGGAGTAAGGAAAGATGTCTTCTCCTGGCCCTTACCTGCCATTTTGATCTGATGATAACCAGAATAAGCATCCAAAAAACTCAAACGCTCAGAACCCGCCGTAGCATCAATGATCTAATCAATACGAGGAAGAGCAAACGGATCAGCCGGACAGGCCTTGTTCAAGTCCGTGTAATCCACACACATTCACCAAGTGCCATTCTTCTCGAGTACTAGCACCAGGTTAGCCAACCACTCAGGTTGAAAAACTTTAACGATAAACTCGGCCGCCAAGAGCCGGGCCACTTCCTCACCGATGGCCTTTCGCCTCTCCTCATTAAATCTGCGAAGAAATTGCTTGACCAGCTTAAATTTCGGATCAATATTAAGAGTGTGCTCAACAAGTTCCCTCGGTACACCCGACATGTCTGAAGGCTTCCATGCAAAGTTGTCCCGGTTCTCACGGATGAACTCTATGAGCGCACTTTCCTATTTCAGATCCAGATTAGCGCTGATGCTGAACTACATAGACGAGTCGCCAGGGACGAAGTCAACCAATTTAGTATCATCTGCCGATTTAAACTTTAACGAAGGATCATGCTCCTTAGTTGGCTTTTTCAAGGACGTCATGTCTGCTGGGTCAACATTGTCCTTGTAAAACTTCAGCTCCTCCGTTGCACAAACTGACCCAGCATAAGCCGCATCACCTTCCTCACATTCCAAGGCCACCTTGCGACTCCCATGTACTGTGATGGTGCCCTTATAACTCGACATTTTAAGCTGCAAGTAAACATAACAAGGCCTTGCCATGAACTTAGCATAAGCCGGCCGCCCAAACAGAGCATGATAAGGGCTCTTGATCTTGACCACTTCGAAGGTTAACGTCTCAGACCTGGAATCATGCTCATCTCCAAAGGCAACTTCTAACGATATCTTCCCCACTGGGTAAGCTGACTTACCCGGCACGACACCATGGAAGACCATGTTTGACGGCTTAAGATTCTTATCTGTCAATTTTGCTTCCTTTGGAAGTAAACCGTCTGCACCATGACTCGTCCCACTAGCGGATCGTAGGTGCCCACCAAGACTCTAGAATCCGACATACGCATACCCAGGTAAGAGATCAGGAATGAGGCAAGCTTGTAGTTGAGGTTATCTGCAATCCTCTGTTGCTCGGCCACAGAGTAGCCTAGAACAACGACCTCGCTCTTGTCAAAGTTAATCTTAAGCCCAACATGTCCTTGAAGAAAAGTAGAAGGAACTTAAGATTAACAATATCAAGATCCGATCCCTCCACCATAGTCATGGTGTCATCCGCGTATTGTAGGTGGGTGACCCCGCCTCCGGGGATCAAATGGCTAACCACCCCCTTTAGGTGGCCCGCCAGCCTAGCCTTGTCAAGGATGCCAGCAAGGGCATCGACGACAAGGTTAAAGAGCAAAGGGGAGATCGGGTCCCCTTGCTTCACCCCTCTAGAAGATCTAAAGTAAGGTCCAATTTCGCCGTTGATGTTGATGGCGGTGTTTCCAGACCTCACCAGCTACATGATCGATGAGCACCACCGCTCATTGAATCCGCGTCTCTGCATCACTAACCGCAAGAAGGACCAGTCTAAGCGATCATATACCTTTTGGAAGTCCAGCTTGAGGAATAGACCCTTATGGCCCCGTGATTCCACCTCGTGAACAATTTCATGAAGGGCCAGTATTCCATCATGGATCCTCCGCCCCTTCAGGAATGTAGTTTGAAGGTCATGGGCAATCCGCTCCGCCACCGGGGCCAGGCGAGTAGCGCACACCTTCGCAAAGATCCTCTCCAGCACATTAATTACGATGATCGGCCTAAAATGCCGGATATCCACACATCTATGATCCGTGTTCCAAGTCAGCAACAAAACTGTTGCTATGGATATTTGGTTAAAACACCGAATAGGAGTTCGGACATATTTAGTACACCGAATAGGAGTAATTGATTTTCCATCAAGATAATGGCCATTATTGTTAGATCTGATTGTGCTAAAGTTTGTGCTAAAACTTGGACAGTTTCAAGTATGCAAGATAATTACATTTTATATGATTTCAACTATATTTTCCCCTCAAGATCTATAAGTTGTTCCATATTTGGTGTCCTGTCCGTCGAACTGTTGATACTTTGTAGGTGTTGAGTAGTTGTTGCTCCTGATAGCTGGTTTGGCTGGATGTACTTCCTTTTGCTTAGCTGGTTAGAATTGGTTAGATTTGGAGCATCCTGGTGTGGTTATATATCAGTGATGTAATGGTTGCTTAGTTGCCCCTGTAAAAAAAGACTCCATTTTCGTAATGGAAATGGGGGCCACATGCCCCCTTCTAAAATTGTTTCATAAATTAAGAGGAATATCAAACAACCAGTATTTCTTTGGGACTACAATAGCCATTCTAACATGCTAGGATGAATCTTAGCTTGAGCATGTGGGCTTGACAGTAACATTTAACTTCTGATTTGATTATTCAAGAGAATTTTGGTCAGTTCTAATGTTACAACCAATTTTATTTTATTTTGAGGGGGGTGTTATACCCAAATATTGTGAAGGATGAAAGCAGATGTGGTGAAACAGGATAAAATAATAGAACTGGAATAACACCAGTAATTCACAATGAAATAGAAAAGAAGCGGTTACCAAGTATCGCAATGATTTCACCAATTTCAGCATCACCTTTTTTTGAGAACAATTTTTCATGTCATTAGACCTGATGTACTGTCTTGATGCTTGGCAGATGTAATGGGCGATAAATTATTGTATATTAATCTTGATACATGAAATGGTTCTATTCAGTTGGTTATGTGCAATAGTTATCTCTCTCAAGCAGATATTTTAGACGAAATTCACATATATAATTGAAATTGGCATGCAGGTGCCCTATGTCATGCAGGTGCCCCACTTGGAAGTCGTTGAACGTGTTTCACTAATTCTGAAGGAACATGGTTTTTGTCCTACCGGAGAACGTATAGACATTGGAAACCTGTACTTTCTGGCATGCCTTTTCCGTTTCATCAGTTATTATAATTCGCATACAAAACATAAGCGATCCGATGTAGCTTTAATTTTTCTTCTACTTGTTCTTGAAGCTGCCAGTATGAAAACGAGTTGTTAGATAAAGAGCTAGCTTCTGAATTTGGTATGTGTGTCTGTCGATTGAAATATTTCCTTAAAACTTTGAGAAAATAAATAAACCCTAACTATTTCGTGATGGAAAACGGGGGAAATGGTTGGAACCAAATCAGCTACAGAAGTGGGTTGTCATGCTGCAAAGGAAAAGAAGGTAAAGATAGTCAACTCTAATTAGGTTACATTTTATTTTTCACATTTTTTACATCATGCGATAATTTGGGTTGTGCATATGATGTTTTATTGGATTGTTCTGATTTTGTTTAGTAGTGTACATGTCATTTGCATTTTCCAATATGAATTGATTTGAAGTTCTAGAATTACTCCTTTGATGGAGTTCTGACATTTTGTACAACATATCATACTGTGTAGCTGTGAAAAACTGGAGCGGTAGAATAGTAAGCTTGAACGCCATGCAACAAAAGTGAAGAGAGAACTCTAAGACAAATTACATATACTCGAAGTATGTCATGTCTTATTGATAGCTAGCTGAATATGGATGCAACTTTTCCAGCAATGATAATAGTAATGTTTGTCAGTAATTTTGCATCATAATAATTAATAATGAGGAATAGAAGGATTTTATGAATCGACGAATCTTATTTTGTACTTGCTTTACAGTGAGCTTCGGGTCGCCCACAAAATCAACTATCATTCTTATCTGTCTAGAATTCTAAAGACTGAAGTATTTCACATCAGAATGTTATTCTAGCTTCAGTGACATCACATTTTCCATAATAGTACAAATAACATTTTGAACTCATGTGAGCTGAAATATCGGAGGTTTCGGGGTTTTCTAACATCCAGTTCTTTATTGACCTTCCTATGTGCTAGGGTCCAATAAAGAAAATCACTGGAGGATGGGAGCTCAAGTACGCAAGAAGTTTCTTGCTGTGCAGAAGATCAGTGTTGGAATACAAGCCTTTTCCGAAGGTGTTCTACGTGAGAGCGATGCACACTCATGAAGAGACCAATCATGACAGAGGTTGGAGCATATCAACCAATATAGGATCTAATTTTGGTCCACCGATGGGCAGAGTTCCGTAGCCAACAGCTAATAATCCTATACCCGGAAGGCTGTTTGGTACAGCGGCATTGGCGCTCTTGAAAGTGTTGAAGAGTGCACGAGTAGAAAGGTATGCAATGACTCTACTAGTAGCTCCGGGGCAAGCTTGTTCTCAAAATGGATATATGTCTCTCGGTTACATAGTGATAGGGGGTCACTATCATGCATTCAGAGGAAGCTCACAGTTCTGTTGGTGAATGACAGGAATTGCTGTTTTTCAGATCTACAGGGAGGCGAATTGCTATTGTTTTGTGTGGTAGAACTGCATCCCTTGAGCTCTTCATAATGTATGCATTTACGTCAGCAGCCTCAACATGCCTGCAATGTAATGACACATATTTTCTTTTAGTGAGAATCAATCATCACTGGCAGAATCACATAGATCATTGCACAATAGAAAACCAAGCCGAGAATGCAACTACTAGTACACCAAGTGTTATTCCACATACACGTGAGTACATTTCGAAACACTCAGGCATGTGCGCCCGACGTAGAAGAAAAATCTGATATTTTTTTTTAGAACGAATGCTCGCGAGGAGCCCAGCTTTGAATTAACAAAGCCATCAACCGGCCAGGAGTTACAGCAAACAACCAAATTACAGCGGTCAGAAGGATACAATGGGAACACTGGACTGAAACGCTAACTACAACCTCCACAAGCAGCTAATGCAAAGGGAATTAAGATTACAGCTTGCAAAGGCCGAGCACTCCACACTAGGATCATATGAGGAAAAGCAGAGCAGCAAAGCAGGGCATATCCGACCTTCAAAGATGGCCATGCTCCAGGAACACCTAGAAGGGGAACAACATCTTCCATCTCAATCACCGAAGAGGGACCCTACCCCCTCGCCATGGCTCGTAGGCGCCGCACCGTCGGGGTTTCGAGGAGCTCACCCTAGAGCTCGAAGAATGCCGCCCTCACATCGGAAGGTGGACATAGTGCGGCCACTTCAATTTGGGATATCCCTAGCCGGCCGCTCCGCCACGGTCCATGCCCAGCTAGGTGGAAATACGCTTCGTGGAATCGGACGATGAAGAGGAGGCAGCTCCGTCCCTCACCTGCAGCGCCTCCCGACCGCATCCCGCCTCCCTAACGGCGCCTCCAGCAAGGTCACGGCGCGCAAGGCGCCGCCGCCGCCAAATCCGAGAGGATATAAGGTTTTCACCCGGGCAGGGTGGGTCAGGGTGGAAGCAGGGGACCTCGGCTGCGCCTCCATGGAGGAAAGCAACGCCCTTGGGCGTTGCCGCCGCTGGACTGGCCGGACCGGCCAAGGTTTCCCCCGGTCCCCTAGCTGGCCACCAACTCGCACCAACGCCAGGGCCAGAGAGCAAATCACAAGCCACCGCCGACGGCGAGAGAGAGGTAGCCGGGAAGGGATTTCGAACCTCCAGATCTGACGAAGAATCTTCGCGCCGCCGCCGGATTCCACCAACCACCCGCCGCCCGCGCGGCCAGGCACACTGGCCAGCACCCCTGCGAACGCCGCCCACCGCCCGACGACGCCGCCTCTCCGGTTGGGGCCGCCGCCCTAGGAACCGCAGGCCTCCAAGAGGGGATGGAGCGCCGAGATCCTCGCCGCCACCTTCACCGGCGCCCGCGCAGGCTTCCCGGCGGCCGTCTCCGGTAGCGGCGAGGGGAAGAAGGGAGTGGAGGGGGGTGGCGGCGGCCGCGGAACCCTAGTCGCCCCCGAGTCGCCCAGGGGGGCGATGCGAGGGCC
>NC_041390.1:463628970-463768203 GCF_002162155.2 Triticum dicoccoides
TAGATACAACAAATCCAAAAACTAATAATTACGCTCAATCCTATTGACCGCGACTGCCCTAGACTTGTAGCAATTTGGTCTTAGAAGCCTCTCGTTGATGTCCAAAGTTGATCACATCACCTTTACATCTACAGTCGCGAAACCAAACTCTACACTGATGATCCTGCCTCCATGATTTCTAACATCGAAGACACAAAATCGACGAGTAACAAGGGGACGTGAAGAGCCACCAGTCGGACTGAGCTTCAGTGTCACACCCAGCTTAGTACCCGATGACACATCAACCACATACCTCTTCACCTCAGGTTTCTCGGCAGCAATAGCACCATCGAACAACTCGATGACTTCATCGATATCTGAATAAGATGCTGTCAAACACAAGCTTAAGCAACAGTCGTGCTCTAGCTTCTATATCCCAACATGTACTGTGGCCTCTGTGACATTGTGCATTTATGCAAAAGCTATGTCCACTGTGCCGCAATTGCCATAGATTTGTTGCGTGTTTGAAATGGCGTGTAGAAAAGATAAGTTGTTGAAGTAGGCAGTGTCGGTGTCAAAACCGGCGGATCTTGGGTAGGGGGTCCTGAACTGTGCGTCTAGGATCGATGGTAACAGGAGACGGGGGACACGATGCTTACCTAGGTTCGGGCCCTCTCTATGGAGGTAATACCCTACTTCCTGCTTGATTGATCTTGATGAATATGAGTATTACAAGAGTTGATCTTCCATGAGATCGCGATGGCTAAACCCTAGAAGCCTAGCCTGTATGACTATGGTAATGAGTATATCCTTTTCGGAATAGTCCCTCCGGTTTATATGGACACCGGGGGGGGCATAGAGTCGGTTACATAAGAAGGAGTCTTCATAGTCGGTCGCCAAGCTTGCCTTCCACCCCAAGGAGAGTCCAATCTGGACACAGGTACATTCTTTGGCCTTCATGTCTTCACAGCCCATCACTCGAGCCCACGGATAACAGGCCGGACGCCCGAGGACCCCTTAGTCCAGGACTCCCTCAGTAGCCCATGAACCTGGCTTCAATGACGAGGAGTCCCGCGCGCAGATTGTCTTCGGCATTGCAAGACGGGTTCCCTTCTATCCGAACTTCAAGATAGTCTTCGGATGCGATGATAGTATCCAGACCTGTCACACACACCATACATAACCGCATAGAGAATATATTTTTACACGAGTCTAATCTGCTGACAGCTTTTTACAATATGACATCACGTCTGTCCGGTCATAATTTCGAACTGTTTTTCGTCTGCCGCTCCATGTTTCGAGACGCGGTTGCCATTGACACATCTTGTGAAAGCAGAGATCGTGTCCCCTTATTACAGTATTCTCATCAATACGGACGTGGGTGACCCAACCGTGCCGTTTGCACGGCCCTTGGGAATAGGCGAGTTTAAGGCGAGTGGGGAGACGCTTGATTCATGGCCTTTATAAGGGGATAAGGATTCCCTTTATTCACCCACGCCTCGGCTCCTCCTCAGTCCTTCCGTCCCTGAGCTCCAGCGCCCAAGCTTTTAGCTTTTCCCTCGTCCAAGAAAGCACTCCAAAGATGCCCGGATCTGGAGCTGGGGGTAAGTGGATGGCCTCCTCCATCATGAAGAAGGATATCAAGGAGCTCTGGGAGGCCGGATATCTGGCCAAGGAGATCGCTCACCGACTCCCAGCCAAGGGACAGATCATCCCTACTCCAGAGCCCCACGAGAGGGTTGTGTTTCTCACACATTTCGTCCACAGGCTGGGCTTCCCTCTTCACCCCTTCGGCCGTGGACTGATGTTTTACTATGGGCTAGACTTCCATGGCCTAGCCCCCAACTTCATCCTCACCATCACGACATTCATTGTCGTGTGCGAGGCCTTTCTCCGGATCCCGCCTCATTTCGGCATATGGCTGAAGACCTTCAATGTGAAGCCTAAGGTGGTGAGCGGCTAACAAGCAGAGTGCGGAGGCGTGATACGTCTCCAACGTATCTATAATTTTTGATTGCTCCATGCTATATTATCTACTGTTTTGGACCATATTGGGCTTTATTTTCCACTTTTATATTATTTTTGGGACTAACCTATTAAACGGAGGCCCAACCCAGAATTGATGTTTTTTTGCCTATTTCAGTGTTTCGGAGAAATAGAATATCAAACGGAGTCCAAACGGAATGAAACCTTCGGGAACGTGATTTTCTCATCAGATAAGACCCAAGAGACTTGGACCCTCCATCAAGAAAGCCACGAGGCGGTCATGAGGGTGGAGGGCACGCCCCTACCTCGTGGGCCCCTCGAAGATCCACCGACATACTCCTTCCTCCTATATATACATACGTACCTCCAAACGATCGGGGACGGAGCCAAAAACCTAATTCCACCACCGCAACTTTCTGTATCCACGAGATCCCATCTTGGGGCCTATTCCGGAGCTCCGCTAGAGGGGGCATCAATCACGGAGGGCTTCTACATCATCATCCAAGCCCCTCCGATGAAGTGTGAGTAGTTTACTTCAGACCTACGGGTCCATAGTTAGTAGCTAGATGCCTTCTTCTCTCTTTTTGGATCTCAATACAATGTTCTCCCCCTCTCTCGTGGAGATCTATTCGATGTAATCATCTTTTTGCGGTGTGTTTGTTGAGACCGATGAATTGCGGGTTTATGATCTAGTCTATCTATGAATAATATTTGAATCTTCTCTGAGTTATTTTATGTATGATTGGTTATCTTTGCAAGTCTCTTCGAATTATCAGTTTGGTTTGGCCTACTAGATTGGTTTTTCTTGCCATGGGAGAAGTGCTTAGCTTTGGGTTCGATCTTGCGGTGTCCTTTCCCAGTGACAGAAGGGGCAGCAAGGCACGTATTGTATTGTTGCCATCGAGGATAACAAGATGATTTTTTTATCATATTGCATGAAACTATCCCTCTACATCATGTCATCTTGCTTAAGGCGTTACTCTATTTTTAACTTAATACTCTAGATGCATGCTGGATAGCGGTCGATGAGTGGAGTAATAGTAGTACATGCAGATAGGAGTCGGTCTACTTGTCTCGGACGTGATGCCTATATACATGATCATACCTAGATATTCTCATAACTATGCTCAATTCTGTCAATTGCTCAAGAGTAATTTGTTCACCCACTGTAGAATACTTATGCTCTTGAGAGAAGCCACTAGTGAAACCTATGGCCCCCGGGTCTCTTTCTCATCATATCAATCTCCATCACTTTATTATTGCTTTCCTTTTTTACTTTGCCTTTTACTTTTCACTTTTCATCTCTATACAAAAAATACCAAAAATATTATTTATCATCTCTATCTGATCTCACTTTCGTAAGTGACCGTGAAGGGATTGACAACCCCTAAGCGCGTTGGTAGCGTTGAGCTATTGTTTTTGTGTAGGTACGAGGGACTCACGCGTAGCCTCCTACTGGATTGATACCTTGGTTCTCAAAAACTTAGGGAAATACTTACGCTACTTTGCTGCATCATCCTCTCCTCTTCGGGGAAATCCAACGCAGTGCTCAAGAGGTAGCAAGAAGAATTTCTGGCGCCGTTGCCGGGGAGGTCTACGCAAAAGTCAACATACCAAGGACCCATCACAATCCCTATCTCCCGCATTACATTATTTGCCATTTGCCTCTCATTTTCTCTCCCCCACTTCACCCTTGCCGTTTTATTCGCCCTCTCTCTCTCTATCCTCCCTCTCTTTCTCTATTTGCCTCTTTTTGCCCATTTGCCTTTTGTTTGCTCGTGTGTTGGATTTCTTGTTTGTCGTGATGGCTCTACCTAGAATCGGTGATCTTCACCTTAAAATGTTAGAGGAGATCGAAAACAACGTCAGGAAATTTATGGTTTTGCAATTTGAGCATAATAATTTCTTTAGAAATGAGCTTAAGGAACAAAAAGGTTTTATGAGTTATATGAATAAAGAGCTCGATGTTATGTCTAAAGAATTTGATGGTATAAGTCCCAAATTGCTCGTCTTGAAAAATTAACTACTGAAATTTCGGATATGCAAGCTACCTTAGTCAATAAGATGGCCGCTAAACCGGATTCCTATGAAAATCAAGATGAAGATCTAAAAGTTATTGATGTGTCCCCTATTAAATCTTTGTTTTGCAATATTAATCTTGATAATGTGGGACTGAATATGATCCACCTTTACCTAGAAGGCGTTCTAAAAATTCAGAGTATTTAGATCTTGATGGTGAAATTGATAAAAGTGGGATTAAAATAAATAAAACCCTAGATGATGCTAAACCCACTATATTGGATTTGAAGGAATTTAATTATGAAAATTGCTCTTTGATTGATTGTATTTCCTTGTTGCAATACGTGCTAAATTCTCCTCATGCTTATAGTCAAAATAAAGCCGTTACCGAACATATCGTTGATGCCTTGATGCAATCTTATGAAGAAAAACTTGAGTTGAAATTTTCTATCCCTAGAAAACTTTATGATGAGTGGGAACCTATTATTAAAATTAAAATTAAAGATTATGAGTTTTATGCTTTGTGTGATTTGGGTGCTAGTGTCTCTACTATTCCCAAAACTTTGTGTGATTTGCTAGATTTTCGTGATTTTGATGATTGCTCTCTAAACTTGCATCTTGCGGATTCCACTATTAAGAAACCTATGGGAAGAATTAATGATGTTCTTATTGTTGCAAATAGGAATTATGTGCCCGTAGATTTTATCGTTCTTGATATAGATTGCAATCCTTCTTGCCCTATTATTCTCGGTAGACCTTTCCTTAGAACGGTTGGTGCAATTATTGATATGAATGAAGGGAATATTAGATTTCAATTTCCATTGAAAAAGGGCATGGAACACTTCCCTAGAAAGAAAATAAAATTACCATATGAATCTATCATGAGAGCCACTTATGGATTGCCTACCAAAAATGGCAATACCTAGATCTATTCTTGCTTGTTATGCCTAGCTAGGGGCGTTAAACGATAGCGCTTGTTGAGAGGCAACCCAATTTTATTTTTATTCCTTGCTTTTTGTTCCTGCTTAGTAATAAATAAATTATTTAGACTCTGTTTTTGTTGTGTTTTTTGTGTTTAATTAGTGTTTGTGCCAAGTAGAACCGTTGGGAGGACTTGGGGGAAGTCTTGTTGAACTTGCTGTAAAAAACAGAAACTTTAGCGCTCACGAGAAATGCTGTCATTTTTATTTGGAAAGTGATATTTAGTTAGTTCTTTTTGAAGATGATTAATAGATAAATTCCTCACGTCCATAAGTTTATTTTAGAATTTTTGGGGTTCCAGATCTTGTGCTAGCTACAGATTACTACAGACTGTTCTGTTTTTGACAGATTCTGTTTTTCGTGTGTTGTTTGCTTATTTTGATGAATTTATGGCTAGTAAAATAGTTTATGAACCATAGAGAAGTTGGAATACAGTAGGTATAGCACCCATATAAATAAATAATGAGTTCATTACAGTACCTTGAAGTGGTATTTTGTTTTCTTTCGCTAACGGAGCTCATGAGATTTTCTACTTTAAGTTTTGTGTTGTGAAGTTTTCAAGTTTTGGGTAAAGATTTGATGGATTATGGAACAAGGAGTGGCAAGAGCCTAAGCTTGGGGATGCCCATGGCACCCCCAAGATAATATAAGGACACCTAAAAGCCAAATCTTGGGGATGCCCCGGAAGGCATCCCCTCTTTCGTCTACTTCTATCGGTAACTTTACTTGGAGCTATATTTTTATTCACCACATGATATGTGTTTTGCTTGGAGCGTCTTTTATGATTTGAGTCTTTGCTTGTTAGTCAACCAATATCATCCTTGCTGTACACACCTTTTGAGAGAGCCATACATACTTTGGAATTTGATAGAATACTCTATGTGCTTCACTTATATCTTTTGAGCTTTATAGTTTTGCTGTAGTGCTTCACTTATATCTTTTAGAGCACGGTGGTGGATTTGTTTTATAGAAACTATTGATCTCTCATGATTGACTTAGATTATTTTGAGAGTCTTAATAGCATGTTAATTTGCTTAAAATCCTAATAGTCTTGGTATGCAAGATTGATAATAAAACTTTCTTATGAGTGTGTTGAATACTAAGAGAAGTTTGATGCTTGATGATTGTTTTGAGACATGGAGGTAATAATATCAAAGTCGTGCTAGTTGAGTAGTTGTGAAATTGAGAAATACTTGTTTTGAAGTTTGCAAGTCCCTTAGCATGCACGTATGGTAAACTTTATGCAACAAATTTGAAACATGAGGTGTTATTTGATTGTCTTCCTTATGAGCGGCGGTCGGGGACGAGCGATGGTCTTTTCCTACCAATCTATCCCCCTAGGAGCATGCGCGTAGTACCGAGGTTTTTGATGACTTGTGGATTTTTCAATAAGTATGTGAGTTCTTTATGACTAATGTTGAGTCCATGGATTATACACACTCTCACCCTTCCATCCTTGCTAGCCTCTTCAGTACCGTGCATTGCCCTTTCTCACATTGAGAGTTGGCGCAAACTTCGCCGGTGCATCCAAACCCCGTGATATGATATGCTCTTTCACACATAAACCTCCTTATATCTTCCTTAAAACAGCCACCATACCTACCTATTATGGCATTTCTATAGCCATTCCGAGATATATTGCCATGCAACTTTCCATCATTCCGTTCATCATGACACATTCATCTTTGTCATATTGCTTAGCATGATCATATAGTTGACATACTATTTGTGGCAAAGCCACCGTTCATAATTCTTTCATACATGTCACTCTTGATTCATTGAATATCCCGGTACACCGCCAGAGGCATTCATATAGAGTCATCTTTGTTCTAGTATCGAGTTGTAATCATTGAGTTGTAAATAAATAGAAGTGCGATGATCATCATTATTAGAGCATTGTCCCAAGTGAGGAATAAAAAAAAGAGAAAGGCCATAAAAAAATAGAGAAGGCCCAAAAAAAGAGAAAGGCCATAAAAAAGAGAAGGCCCAAAAAAATGAGAGAAAAAGAGAGAAGGGACAATGTTACTATACTTTTACCACACTTGTGCTTCAAAGTAGCACCATGATCTTCATAGTAGAGAGTCTCTCATGTTATCACTTTCATATACTAGTGGGAATTTTTCATTATAGAACTTTCCTTGTATATTCCAACAATGGGCCTCCTCAAGTGCCCTAGGTCTTCGTGAGCAAGCAAGTTGGATGCACACCCACTAGTTTCTTTTGTTGAGCTTTCATACATTTATAGCTCTAGTGCATCCGTTGCATGACAATCCCTACTCCTTGCATTAACATCAATCGGTGGGCATCTCCATAGACCATTGATTAGCTCGTTGATGTGAGACTTCCTCCTTTTTTGTCTTCTCCACATAATCCCCTCATTATATTCTATTCCACCTATAGTGCTATGTCCATGGCTCGCGCTCATATATTGCATGAAAGTTTATAGGTTTGAGATTACTAAAGTATGAAACAATTGCTTGGCTTGTCATCGGGGTTGTGCATGATGAGAGCATTCTTGTGTGATGAAAATGAAGCATGACTAAACTATATGATCTTGTAGGGATGAACTTTCTTTGGCCATGTTATTTTGAGAAGACATAATTGCTTAGTTAGTATGCTTGAAGTATTATCATTTTTATGTCAATATGAACTTTTGTCTTGAATCTTTCGGATCTGAATATTCATACCACAATTAAGAAGAATTACATTAAAATTATGCCAAGTAGCACTCCACATCAAAAAATTCTGTTTTTATCATTTACCTACTTGAGGACGAGCAGGAATTAAGCTTGGGGATGCTTGATACGTCTCCAACGTATCTATAATTTTTGATTGCTCCATGCTATATTATCTACTGTTTTGGACCATATTGGGCTTTATTTTCCACTTTTATATTATTTTTGGGACTAACCTATTAACCGGAGGCCCAGCCCAGAATTGCTGTTTTTGCCTATTTCAGTGTTTGAGAGAAACAAAATATCAAACGGAGTCCAAACGGAATGAAACCTTTGGGAACATGATCTTCTCATCAGATAAGACCCAAGAGACCTGGACCCTCCGTCAAGAAAGCCACGAGGCGGCCACGAGGGTGGAGGGCGCGTCCCCCCCTAGGGCGCGCCCCCTGCCTCGTGGGCCCCTCGAAGCTCCACCGACGTACTCCTTCCTCCTATATATACCTACGTACCCCCAAACGACCGGGGATGGAGCCAAAAACCTAATTCCACCGCCGCAACTTTCTGTATCCATGAGATCCCATCTTGGGGCCTGTTCCAAAGCTCCGCCGGAGGGGGCATCAATCACGGAGGGCTTCTACATCATCATCCAAGCCCCTCCGATGAAGTGTGAGTAGTTTACTTCAGACCTACGGGTCCATAGTTAGTAGCTAGATGCCTTCTTCTCTCTTTTTGGATCTCAATACAATGTTCTCCCCCTCTCTCGTGGAGATCTATTCGATGTAATCATCTTTTTGCGGTGTGTTTGTTGAGACCGATGAATTGTGGGTTTATGATCCAGTCTATCTATGAATAATATTTGAATCTTCTCTGAATTATTTTATGTATGATTGGTTATCTTTGCAAGTCTCTTTGAATTATCAGTTTGGTTTGGCCTACTAGATTGGTTTTTCTTGCCATGGGAGAAGTGCTTAGCTTTGGGTTCGATCTTGCGGTGTCCTTTCCCAGTGACAGAAGGGGCAGCAAGGCACGTATTGTATTGTTGCCATCGAGGATAACAAGATGGGGTTTTTTATCATATTGCATGAAACTATCCCTCTACATCATGTCATCTTGCTTAAGGCATTACTCTGTTTTTAACTTAATACTCTAGATGCATGCTGGATAGCGGTCGATGAGTGGAGTAATAGTAGTAGATGCAGGCAGGAGTCGGTCTACTTGTCTCGGACGTGATGCCTATATACATGATCATAGCTAGATATTCTCATAACTATGCTCAATTCTGTCAATTGCTCAACAGTAATTTGTTCACCCACCGTAGAATACTTATGCTCTTGAGAGAAGCCACTAGTGAAACTTATGGCCCCCGGGTCTCTTTCTCATCATATCAATCTCCATCACTTTATTATTACTTTGCTTTTTTACTTTGGCTTTTACTTTTCACTTTGCATCTCTATACCAAAAATACCAAAAATATTATTTATCATCTCTATCTGATCTCACTTTCATAAGTGCCCATGAAGGGATTGACAACCCCTAAGCGCGTTGGTTGTGTTGAGCTATTGTTTTTGTGTAGGTACGAGGGACTCGCGCGTAGCCTCCTACTGGATTGATACCTTGGTTCTCAAAAACAGAGGGAAATACTTACGCTACTTTGCTGCATCATCCTCTCCTCTTCGGGGGAATCCAATGGAGTGCTCAAGAGGTAGCAAGGCTCCATGGTGGGCAAGATGCCCAACGTTACCTGGCCCGAAGGCTCATTGGCAGAGACGATGAAAGGGTGGCGATCAGGGTGGTTCTATATCACCGAGCGGTGATACCTCCATTTTCCATCATGCTTTTATATCGATATTTATTGCATTATGGGCTGTTATTACACATTATGTCACAATACTTATGCCTATTCTTTCTTATTTTACAAGGTTTACATAAAGAGGGAGAATGCCGGCAGCTGGGATTCTGGGCTAGAAAAGGAGGAAATATTAGAGACCTATTCTGCATAGCTCCAAAAGTCCTGAAACTTCACGGAAGTCATTTTCAGAATATATAAAAAAATGAGCGCAAGAAGTTCTAGAGGGGGGCCACACCCTGCCCATGAGGGTGGGGGCGCGCCCTACCCCCTAGGCGCGCCCCCTGCCTCGTGGGTCCCCTGGTGGCCCTCCGATGCCCATCTTCTGCTATATGGAGTCTTTCGATGAGGAAAAAAAAAATCATAAACCAGCTTTCGGGATGAGACTCCGCCGCCACGAGGTGGAACCTTGGCGGAACCAATCTAGGGCTCTGGCGGAGCTGTTCTGCCAGGGAAACTTCCCTCCGGGAGGGGGAAATCATCGCCATCGTCATCACCAATGATCCTCTCATCGGGAGGGGGTCAATCTCCGTCAACATCTTCACCAGCACCATCTCCTCTCAAACCCTAGTTCATCTCTTGTATCCAATTCTTGTCTCCAAATCTGGGATTGGTATCTGTGGGTTGCTAGTTGTGTTAATTACTCCTTGTAGTTGATGCTAGTTGGTTTATTTGGTGGAAGATCATATGTTCAGATCCTATATGCACATTAATACCCCTCTGATTATAAACATGAATATGCTTTGTGAGTAGTTACGTTTGTTCCTGAGGACATGGGAGAAGTCTTGCTATTAGTAGTCATGTGAATTTGGTATTCGTTCGATATTTTGATGAGATGTATGTTGTCTCTCCTCTAGTGGTGTTATGTGAACGTCGACTACATGACACTTCACCATTATTTGGGCCTAGAGGGAGGCATTGGGAAGTAATAAGTAGATGATGGGTTGCTAGAGTGACAGAAGCTTAAACCCTAGTTTATGCATTGCTTCGTAAGGGGCTAATTTGGATCCATATGTTTCATGCTATGGTTAGGTTTACCTTAATACTTTTGTTGTAGTTGCGGATGCTTGCAATAGAGGTTAATCATAAGTGGGATGCTTGTCCAAGTAAGGGCAGTACCCAAGCACCAGTCCACCCACATACCAAATTATCAAAGTACCGAACGCGAATCATATGAACGTGATGAAAAATAGATTGACGATAATTCTCATGTGTCCTCGGGAGCGCTTTTCTCTATATAAGAATTTGTCCAGGCTTGTCCTTTGCTACAAAAAGGATTGGGCCACCTTGCTGCACTTTATTTACTTTTGTTACTTGTTGCTCGTTACAAATTATCTTATCACAAAACTATCTGTCACCTATAATTTCAGTGCTTGCAGAGAATACCTTGCTAAAAACCTCTTATCATTTCCTTCTGCTCCTCGTTGGGTTCGACACTCTTACTTATCGAAAGGACTACGATAGATCCCCTATACTTGTGGGTCATCAAGCCGCGTGACGCCAACTGGGTGGCGGCCCCCGAATTCCGATCCGGAATCCCGATTTGGCTCACCTCCTGGCAAGAGAGGGGCCTAACCTGGGGTCCCTCGGACGAGCTGACTGGGCTCCAGACATGCGTCCAGAACATGATAGATAGGAAGATCAAGCTTGTCAACATGGTCCAGGTCATGCTCATTCGTCGGGTCCTTCCGTGCCAACGCCGGACTTGTTATCTGTGGGAGTACAATCCAGCCAAGCACCAGACGCTACTAGAGCTCTTCGGCACGACGCACGAAGAAATCTAGAAAGTGCTCTTCTAGGCCGCGAGATGCCACCGCCCACGACCGAAGATCGCGGGCTTAGCTTAAAATGCCAGGCCAACCCGGTAAGTTCTTTTAATGTTTTCAAGGCATACCTTTACTAGCATATTTTGAGAAAAAGCCTAAGCTTTCCTACCCGTGTTTTCAGGCCTGGATCAAGATAGCTGAGGGGATTAACTGCCCGGCTCCACTGCTCGAAGACCAAGAATTGCCATTACTGATGAAAATGCTTTTCCCAGCACCTTATGAGGTGCCAGAGAAGACGGCCAAGAAAGCGACCAAAGGGGCCAAGAAGGGCCCTCGCCAAAAAGGCGCTCCAGACATGATGTCCGAAGATGAGACTTCCTCTTCGTCCGCTGACGATGAAGACGGAGAGGAAGAAGAAAGCGACTCCCCACCTGAAGTGAGGAGGAAGAAGAGAGCGGCCCCCACAAATCCGGAGGCGAAAGCGCCTAAGAGGGTTAGAGGCTCCCTTGCGGATAACTCCGTGTGGGATGTTGATAGCAGTCCGGAGCGACCTCGCCGGACCAAGCCTCGGGCCGCCTCGTAAGTACCAGAATCTGAAAACGTCTGGCCTTCCCAGTTTGTAATATTGATATACCTTAAACCTTGTTATTGCAGTCCAGCACGCGATGGCTCCCCGCGATCCTCGACAGAGGGGTTGCTATACTCAAAGGAGATGGCTAGCCTGTCTCCACCACCTGCTCATTCCGTCTCTCCCAAGGGTGACGACGAGGTGGTGTCGCAAAAGACCTTCCCCGACCGGGGGGCTTCCGGAGATCGTCCGGGTGGCGCCCCAGGACGATTCCTCAGTCGCCGGACACATGGGGGAAAAAGCCCCTATGGGGACTGGTGATGGGGGCCGAGTTCCCTTCGTACATGAGCCGGATACCATTCCGAAGATCTATGCGGCTCCAGAGTCCAGCGAACGGCATTCCCCAAGAGGAGGGAATGTACATGTTCCGCCGGTGACCTCTATCCAACAAGAGGCACCGGATAATCTGCTGGAGGCGCTACGAAGCGCCTCTATTGTGGATGAACACCGTGCCCTTATGGGCACGGTAATAGAGAAGGTCCAGTTCATAAAAGCGGACTGGCTGAAGCCTGCACTAGCCTTCTATCGGGCTTTTAGGTAAGTAATGCGTTTGTAGGAAGAATATCACAGTATAGACAGAAGCCCCTGATGCTCTGTTTGGTGTTCGGAAAGAAATAGCCGAACAGAGGATCGAGAAGGAATATCGCAGGAGTCTAACATAAGTTGTCTGTGTGAATAAGCAGGCTGCGGGCTACCACCACTCATGCTGCGGAGGTCTCCAGACTGAAGCGGAAACTGGAGCGGGCCAAGGAAGAGCTCGGCCTCGTGAAGAAGCAGCTGGAGGATAGCCAAGGTATGCAGTAACCTGTGGGTACGTTTTAAGAAAAAATGAATTGTCCGTCCGGACTGAGGTGTCATAAACTTTATTAGGGGCCACGATCGAGGTGGCAGCCCTCAAGAAGGCGTTAGGCGAGGCCGAGGACAAAGCGGCCAAGGAACACGCCGCGCGCGAGAAGCACGAGGCCCAGGTTGGTGAGGCGCAACAACAACTCCAGGGCGCGATTGAGAGATTTGAGTCCTTGGAGCGCGATTGTAAGGCGCATGAGTCCAAACTGGCGAAGGCCCGCCAGAGCGCACATGACGCACGAGCCGAAGCCCAGAACACCCTCCAGGATATTCAGGCGGCCAAGGAGATTGCGGCGGGTAATTCTTTCACCATGCAAAGAAAGTATGTAGAAGAAACGTTCCTTATACTTATCTGAATTTGGGTTTTCCAGGGGCGTTTACGGATCTGCCGCGCAGTATATCAGATGCTGTCGAGCATTATAGAGCCAAAGAAGGGATGTCTATGGAGAAGCTATTCTGGTCCCAATATCTTGGACCCGAACATCCGTTGCCCTTTAGCGACCAGCTAAAGCAGTTGGTCGAGCTGCATAGGTTGGCAGAGCTAGCCATGAAGGACCTGATAGTCCGGTTGTGGCCTACCGAGCCTATACCTAGCAGCTACTTCGGGCTTGTTAAGCGGCTTGTAAGTGCCTGTCCGCGGCTCGAAGCCCTGAAGCGGTCGATCTGTGTTGAAGGTGCGCGTATGGCATTTGCCCACGTCAAGACGCATTGGGCAAAGCTGGATGCCAAGAAGCTGATGACCGAGGGGCCGCCGGAGGGCAAGGAGCATCGTCGACCCGAGCTCTATTTTGATGGCGTCCTGGAGGGGTCCCGCCTTGTGGTGGAGCAATGTTCGAAGGATGTCATATTCCCATGAGAACATTTGTATTATCCTGTCCTGCAATATGGAACAATGATGTTATGTATTATAATGCTTGCGATTTACATTTTACCTCCTGTGCGGCCATTTATGAAATCTGAGGGTTGACCAGTCGTCGGCTTCTTGCCCCACGTAGATAGTACGGGGGTGTTCGGGATAAATCTAAACACTCTTTACTCCACATTCTAGTCCTTAAAGGAGGTGTTTAGCGCAACAAACAAGGCAATCGGACTATGCAGCCTTTACCGCCCTCACTTAGCCATAGGAGTTTGAAAATTAAGAAAATTGGCGAAGTCCCTAGTATTCGAAAGGCCGAACTAGGGGCGTTGTACACGCCTAATCGGAGGAACCGATTCTTCGCAAGAAGCGGAAAAAAATCTCTAACAATTTGGAACCTCTCGAACAGCTGACCAGCTCTCGCCGCATCATGACAGTCAGTTTTCGGCTTTCTCTACTAAGGTGCTTGTCTGGAAGAACTGGGACACAATCGCGGTAGTTCTCCCTTTACTACCCTAGCCGATATAGCGGAGCGTAAGGTACTAATCACAGGAGCCGGGCAACCCAACTATTGATCAAAGACATGATTCGGAGCCGATGCATATAATGCTATAAGTTCGGGGTGCCGAACTATACTGGAAAAGTGTTTGGACTTTTATTGCCGTAATGTGGGGTGTAATGAAGCCCCTGGCGCAGTAATACGTACCATGGTGTATGTGTGCAATAAGTAATATATACAAAGGTGAGGAAACAGAAAAATTAAGTAATAAGCTGATGCCACCATTTATTCACCATTGTGATGTAATTAGTACGTCGAGGCATACTTTGTGCAAGTAATGCGATAAGCAAGTAAAGCTATTTAGCATGCCTCAACCAAGGGCGAGATGCGTGCGGGTATGTAAAACAAGTATGGCAATCGTTTAATAGAGACCACCTGGGGATTCCCTTGTATACCAGAGATCCTTGCCTCCTGCAAACAGGTCGTCCACATAGACCTCGAAAAGAGAAAAAACCCGTAATAAAAAGAGAAAATAAAGGCGTGCACATCCCAGGGTCAGTCAAGCCGCACTGCAGATCGTGAGCGAGTTATGCCTCCATCAGTACCCATGGGGTTCTGAGTGCGTAGTTATGTACGTGCGGTACGGATGCCATTTCCTCATCGGGGCTGGGACGGAGGCCGAATTTACTAATTCAGCTCTTGACGAACCGAGATGCCCTGTTGCAGTGTAGTCCGGACCTTCTTAACGATGTCCAGGGGCTCGGCGGCCGGATTATGGTGCCACTTGAGAAGGCCACTCTGTACTTCTGCTGCTAGGGCCGCGGTATGCTCCTCTGTACGGAGGGAAAGTTCTGTGTTTCCATTTACTATAATGACACCGCGTGGACCGGGCATTTTGAGCTTGAGATAAGCATGATGTGGCACCGCGTTGAATCTAGCAAACGCGGTTCGTCCGAGCAGTGCGTGGTAGCCGCTGCGGAAGGGGCGATATCGAAGATTAGCTCTTCGCTTCGAAAGTTATCCGGGGAACCGAAGACCACCTCCAGCGTGATCGAGCTCGTACAACGGGCCTCTACTCCTGGTATAACTCCTTTAAAGGTAGTTATCGTGGGCTTGATTCGTGAGGGATTAATGCCCATTTTGCATACTATATCCTGATAGAGCAGGTTGAGGCTACTAGCACCGTCCATTAGGACTCATGTCATGTGAAATCCGTCGATGATTGGGTCGAGTACCAATGCGGCCGAACCGCCATGACGGATGCTAGTTGGATGATCACGATGATCAAAGGTGATCGGGAATGACGACCATGGGTTGAATTTTGGGGCGACTGGCTCTACCGCATAAACGTCCCTGAGTGCGCGCTTGCGCTCCCTTTTGGGGATGTGTGTAGCATATATCATGTTCACCGTTTTGACTTGAGGCGGGAATTTCTTCTGCCCCCCAGTGTTCGGCTACCGGGGCTCCTCATCTTCATCCTCGCTCTATGATTCCCCTTCCTTGTTTCTGCTATTTACCTTGCTGGCTTGCTTAAAGACCCGACAATATCTGTTAGTATGGTTGGCCGGTTTGTCTGGGGTGCCATGTATCTAGCACGGACGATCGAGTATGCGGTCCAAGCTGGATGGTCCTCCGCCGTTCCTTTTATAGGGCTTCTTTCGCTGGCCGGACTTGGAGCCACTGAATCCGGCGTGAACTGTAGTGTCATCGGTGTTATCGCTATTGCTTCGGCCTTTGTGTCTGTTGCACCGGAGCTTGCTGGTGCTGTTTTTGGCCTCGAAGGGGCCTGCTTCGTTGGCTGTGTTTGTACTGCAGGCCAGCCAACTATCCTCTCCCGCGCAAAAGCGGGTCATAAGTGTCGTGAGGGCTGCCATGGACCTCGGCTTTTCTTGGCTGAGGTGGCGCGCGAGCCATTCGTCATGGATGCTATGCTTAAAGGCCGTTAGGGCTTCGGCATCCAGACAGTCAATGATCTGGTTCTTTTTGGTTAGGAACCTATTCCAGAATTTTCTGGCTGATTCTCTAGGTTGTTGAACTATGTGGCTTAAGTCATCGGCATCGGGTGGCCGGACATATGTACCTTGGAAGTTGTCAAGGAAGGCTTCTTCCAAGTCCTCCCAGCTCCCGATGGAATTTTTGGGCCGACTATTTAGCCAGTGTCGAGCTGGCCCTTTGAGCTTTAGTGGGAGGTATTTAATGGCGTGGAGGTTGTCTCCACGTGCCATGTGGATGTGGAGAATAAAGTCCTCAATCCATACTGCGGGATCGGTTGTTCCATCGTATGATTCAATATTGATGGGCTTGAACCCCTCGAGGAATTCGTGATCCAGCACCTCATCTGTGAAGCAGAGAGGGTGTGCAGCGCCTCTATATCGGGCCGTGTCACGACGCACCTCCAATGAAGTCCGTCTGCGGTTATCGGCCCGGGTGTGACTAGGTTTGTCACGTCCGAATAGGTGGCTGATACGTCTCCAACGTATCTATAATTTTTTATTGTTCCATGCTATATTATATTCTGTTTTGGACATTATTGGGCTTTATTATACACTTTTATATTATTTTTGGGACTAACCTATTAACCAGATGCCCAGCCCAGAATTGCTGTTTTTTTTGCCTACTTTAGGGTTTCACAGAAAAAATATCAAATGGAGTCCAAACGGAATGAAACCTTCGGGAACGTGATTTTCGGAACGAACATGATCCAGAGGACTTGGACCCTACGTCAAGACATCAACCAGGAGGCCACGAGGTAGGGGGGCGCGCCTACCCCCCTAGGCGCGCCCTCCACCCTCATGGCCCCCCTATTGCTCCATCGACATACTCCTTCCTCCTATATATACCTACGTACCCCCAAACTACCAGATATGGAGCCAAAACCCTAATTCCACCGCCGTAACTTTCTGTATCCACGAGATCCCATCTTGGGGCCTGTTCCGGAGCTCCACCGAAGGGGGCATCGATCACGGAGGGCTTCTACATCAACACCATAGCCCTTCCGATGAAGTGTGAGTAGTTTACCTCAGACCTACAGATCCATAGTTATTAGCTAGATGGCTTCTTCTCCCTTTTTGGATCTCAATACAAAGTTCTCCCCTCCCTTGTGGACATCTATTCGATGTAATCTTCTTTTGTGGTGTGTTTGTTGAGACCGATGAATTGTGGATTTATGAGCAAGTTTATCTATGAACAATATTTGAATCTTCTCTGAATTCTTTTATGTATGATTGGTTATCTTTGTAAGTCTCTTCGAATTATCAGTTTGGTTTGGCCTACTAGATTAATCTTTCTTGCAATGGGAGAAGTGCTTAGCTTTGGGTTCAATCTTGCGGTGTCCTTTCCTAGTGACACTAGGGCAGCAAGGAACGTATTGTATTGTTGCCATCGAGAATAACAAGATGGGGTTTATTTCATATTGCATGAGTTTATCCCTCTACATCATGTCATCTTGCTTAAAGCGTTACTCTGTTCTCTTGAACTTAATACTCTAGATGCATGCTGGATAGCGGTCAATGTGTGGAGTAATAGTAGTAGATGCAGGCAGGAGTCGGTCTACTTGTCTCGGATGTGATGCCTATATACATGATCATACCTAGATATTCTCATAATTATGCTCAATTCTGTCAATTGCTCAATAGTAATTTTTTACCCGCCGTGAATACTTATGCTCTCGAGAGAGGCCACTAGTGAAACCTATGGCCCCCGAGTCTATCTTTCATCATATTAATCTTCCAATACTTAGTTATTTTTATTGTCTTTTATTTTACTTTGCATCTCTATCATAAAAATACCAAAAATATTATCTTATCACATCTATCAGATCTCACTCTCGTAAGTGACCGTGTAGGGATTGAAAACCCCTTATCACGTTGGTTGCGAGGATTTATTTGTTTGTGTAGGTACGAGGGACTCGTGCATGGCCTCCTACTGGATTGATACCTTGGTTCTCAAAAACTGACGGAAATACTTACGCTACTTTGCTGCACCACCCTTTCCTCTTCAAGGGAAAACCAACACAAGTGCTCAAGAGGTAGCAGTGGCCTTCATCCCGAGTCGGGAAGCACCCTCGCGATCCATAGATTGATCCGGTGTGTCCTGCTCTACTGTCCAGATCCTATCAAAGGTCATATGTACGGTCCCGAGCTGTTATGTCCCTCTTTTTGAGAGGCAGTGGGGCGGGCTGTTGTTCGGCCTGAGTTGCCGTTTTATCTCGACCGCTGGGTGGTCGGTCCATCGCACTATCCCGACGACGTGTTGGTTGATCCGCAGTGCGTGAGGGAGGTATGTGATCTGGTGCTTCCTCATCGAACTGAGGTAGCAGTCTGCGCTTTGGGCAACTCTTGGCTGGGCGCTCGAGGCCGTATTCTTCGGCTGCCAGGACATTAGTCCACCTGCCAATGAGCAGGTCTTGATCAGCTTGGAGCTGTTGTTTCTTCTTCTTTAGGCTTCTTGCAGTGGCTATTAGCTGGCGCTTGAAGCGCTCCTGCTCGAGGGGTTCCTCAGGCACGATGAAAAGTCCTCATTGTCGATGCTCTCATCATCCTTAGAGACTGGAAGATAACTATCATCATCTGGGTCATTGGGCACGGCCTGTTTATCAGGGTTATCTTGCCCATTGTCTTGTTCCTCCTGTTCGAATGCAGCCCCGACATGGTCTTCATTGTTTTCAGCGTCTTCCGGAGTACTATTTTCTCCGGTGCCAGTGTCGTCATCTTTTGAGCGACGAGGCTTAGAGCGGCGTTTAGGGCGTCGGTGCTTGGACTGTGTCTCAGAAGGTTTATTCGCAACTGGATCTCCTTTCTCATTGTCGCTAGCTTTTTTAGGTGTGTCAACCATGTACACATCGTACGAAGAGGTGGCCGTCCAACGTCCAGTAAATGGCGGGTCTTGGCCTTGCTCCTGGTCGGCATCGTCGTCCATACCATCGATGTCTTCGGAGCCGTAATCAAGCACGTCGGTTAAGTCATCGACGGTGGCTATGAAGTGGGTGGCGGGTGGGAAGCGAAATTTCCCATCATCAGCCTCTGGCTCGAAACAAACATAGTTCGGCTGTGAGTCCTTCTCCAAGGTCAAGTTCTTTAAAGAGCTTAGCACATCGCCCAAAGGTGAGTGCTGAAAAAAGTCTGCGGCGCTGAATTCGAAGATCGATAACCGATCTAGCTCGGTGTCCGGAAGCGTACATGGTCCGGAACTTGTGGCTGGAGATGAGCACGGAGTTCCGTTGGCGCAAATATTCCATGGTGTCGAGTCTGCGTGTGGCTCTAGCGCTCCGAACTCTGTGGCCTTGAATGGCACAATCTGCTCTGGTTCTAAGGCTATTGCAGCAACAGGAGCCATCTCCTGAATCTGGTCCGATGGCAGATTTAGGTCACATTCATCGGAGTGAAGGGGAGCGATCGCCGCGGTCCCAAATCCATTGAAGATCAAGTCTCCATGGATATCCACGGCGTAGTTCAGGCTCCCAAATCTGACCTGATGGCCAGGGGCGTAGCTATCGATATGCTCCAGGTGACCAAGCGAGTTAGCCCGGAGTACGAAGCCGCCGAACACGAAGATCTGTCCGGGGAGGAAAGTTTCTCCTTGGGCAGCGTCACTATAGAAGATTGAAGGGGCCATCAAACCTTTTGTTGACCGCACAGTTGAACTCTCAATGAAAGCACCAATGTCGGTGACAAAACCGGCGGATCTTGGGTAGGCGGTCCCGAACTATGCGTCTAGGATCGATGGTAACAGGAGACGGGGGACACGATGTTTACCCAGGTTCGGGCCCTCTCTATGGAGGTAATACCCTACTTCCTGCTTGATTGATCTTGATGAATATGAGTATTACAAGAGTTGTTCTACCACGAGATCGTGATGGCTAAACCCTAGAAGCCTAGCCTGTATGACTATGGTAATGAGTATATCCTTTCCGGACTAACCCCTCCGGTTTAAATGGACACCGGGGGGATCTAGGGTTACATAGTGTCGGTTACATAAGAAGGAATCTTCATAGTCGGTCGCCAAGCTTGCCTTCCACGCCAAGGAGAGTCAAATCCGGACACAGGTACATTCTTCGTCCTTCATGTCTTCACAGCCCATCAGTTTGGCCCACGGATAATAGGCCGGACGCTCGAGGACCCCTTAGTCTAGGACTCCCTCAGGCAGCACCATCAATTACTTGTAGATCGTATCCTTCCTCTTCTCCTCTCTTGATCTTCATGTCATACTCGATAATCACATAACCACTCATTCTTATGCCTCTCTTAGGACTAGTCATTTCAATAAAGCCATCTTACCCCACAGAGAAAGGATCATCCCGTAGAGCCATGTATCATACAACTGAATTGGACCGTCCACTGAACAAGTTAACGTAAGAAAGAATATCTGCATCATGGGACAGAAATTGTGCTTTTCAGAGACCTTCCCGAAAGGCCAGCAAGAATTTAACGAATGCGTCATCATCGCTCCAGACAAGCTGAACAAGCAACAATAAGAACATTGTACATGCAGTAGGTCATTAAATTTATTACCACCAAACGCTAATATGAAAGAGAGGATAAATACAAGCAATTTGTTAAATCATGATTTTTGGGCTCATAGCAAGGTCCTAGCTGTTGAGGCGGCAATCCTACATAGAAATATTTAGGTAATTGCTTACCCAGAGTTATCTAAAAGTAAAAAATATGATCAAAACACAAGTATGGCCATCTTAAGCTTAAAGGTGTTGATATAATAAAATCAAATTACTAATTTTGAGTAAAAGCCCTATATTTTAAGCATGGTTCTGAGCACCAACAAATTCCTGTGATTACTCTTGCACATTAAATGAACAACAAGAAATAATCCGAGGGAAGGAAATATCATTGAACATTTATGTGTTCTGTGTGATAGCAAAAGAAAATTTAAGCATTTGTTGTTTAACTGTAAACACTAGTGATGAGATTATGTGGTTCATTTCAGGATAAAGAGTAGAATGTGTAAGCACTTGTGGAGGTGTTGTCCTTCCGAGGATTGGTACTAAACGAATATAAAAAAGTTTCTGATTGACAAAAAAAGAGCATGTTGGTGGGACATCCACCTAATAATCATCTAAGAGACTAAGAGAATAAACCTAATGCAACATTTAGTAATTTACAAAGTAAAACAATCAAGGGAACTGCAATCCAACAAAACAAGAGGATTCATGAATTTTTACAGGAACCGTCCATCCACCTAAATCTGAAGGTGGTGAAATAAGAGATACCAAGTACCAGTAACTAAGACCGGTACCAAAATTATATGGGTGCAATATCTGTAATTTTTTTAAATGTAGATCTGTCATTTACCACCGTCCAGGATGACCTTGTCTCCTCCCATTGACATGCCACCGACTTTCTCCCACCACTCTCTCCCCCCACCTAATTGTCATGCCCAGAGTAGAGGAGACACTGGTTGTGAAGAACAAGAGGGGGTCGCCCACCGGACCATCAACATGCGCTCATCTCATGCCATCAAGATTAGGGTTGGGGATTGGAGAGCATGAGCGCTCGTCTCATCCTTCTCGTGCACCGTCTCCAAGAAGGGTGACTAAGGCTTCCACATCAAGCTCAGTTGGTCCATCAAATGTTCAACACGAGGTACCATCCCAAGTGGTGTTTGAGCTTCAGTGCTTTGCTGATGCAGTCTAGTGATGAAGGTGGTATATGAAGCAATCTCAGTAGAATTTTCACATATCTCTTCAGCACCGCAAAGAATCAACCTTATATAGAAGGCCCTAGTGAAGGGGTAACTATGGCTCAATATAGGCAAGAATTATGATATACTCCCTTTGTCCCATAATATAAGACGTTTTCTGACACTACACTAGTGTCAAAAAACATCTTACATTATGGGACAGAGGGAGTACAATAGACTAAAGGTTGATATGACCGAGGAAATGTTTCATCTAGTTTCTGATTACGAAATAAGAAAGTTAGGAAACATGTGTGCCATTGGGCATGCTACAACTTTCTCTGTAGGACAAGCAACCCATGGGCTTTCACATCCCCTTGCAATAGCCCCACATACACTTCTAATTTCTTTGGTGGATACGAGTCTCAACATTGCTAATGTGTGCATATGCCATAATAGCTGCAATAGTTACAATCATGTAATATACCACAAGTTGGAATACTTCAAGTAGATTGCAGTATAAGGGGTTTACCTCATCAAAAAAGAATCCTTATTTGACTTTGGACCGAGGGGATGAGCTATTAGGACAATGTCTCCGAGATCAACTACATCAACACGGGCCGTGAATCTATCTGCTGCAAATTGCCACCTCGAAGTATTCATTTGTCAACTTGTAATCGTTGTCGAATATAATCTTCCATGGTGGGATGAGTTGGTCCAACTGCTTGTTTTGTAATGGTTGTTCCAGCAGAAGTCCCTGTCGTTGATGCGTCAAACCGAGGAGTTCGTGTAAGTTGTCACTGTCTGGATTGACTTGTTCCTTCAAAAGACACTTGGATGTATGCATTCTTGACATTGATTGTGTTGGTTTGAACAAGATATCTTAATTCATGTATCGCGAAATGCATATAATGAATATGTCGGAAGATATGCGTAAAATGATGTAGCAATATCAGATACCTGGAGTTCCCTTTTGACATCTCTAAGTTTATCTTCCACCTTTGACAACCTAAGTTGAGTTACAATTGTACCCCTACTGTCTATCAATTGCTCGTTCAGGTTGATTAACTTGTATCAAATTTGACCTCTACTTACATTAGATGTGCGCCTAACTTTTTCTCATGTTCTAAAAATCACTGTTGATGGTTTGAAGTATCATGTCCATCTATGTAAAAATATAGCAACCCATTGTGTATGAAGCTAAATGAGTAATGTTTGAAGCAACATTTTGTGGTATTGAAGACAATCCGTATTCGAAGGACTTACTTGTTGGCTACTCGTAGTTTGACCTCATGGTTGTACTCGGTAGCTAACATCTTAATTCGCATGCCTATCTTTTTTGGTGGGTTGATCGTTCCTAATGTTGGTCGGTCCATTTGAAGCACAAATGTTCATGATAACCTTCTGATACGTCTCCAACGTATCTACTTTTCCAAACACTTTTGCCCTTGTTTTGGACCCTAACTTGCATGATTTGAATGGAACTAACCCGGACTGACGCTTTTTTCAGCAAAATTACCATGGTGTTATTTATGTGCAGGAGCAAACGTTCTCGGAATGACCTGAAACTTCATTGAGAACCTTTTCAGAAAATAAGAAAAATACCTTCCAAAGATGAAGGCCAGGGGCCCACCGTCTTGCCATGAGGGTGGGGGCGCGCCTGCCCCCCTAGGGCGCGCCCCCTACCTCGTGGGCCCCTTGTTGCGTCTCTGAATCCAAGTCCACCTCCATATATTGAGTTTCGATGGGGAAAAAATCAGAGAGAAGAAATCATCATGTTTTACGATACGGAGCCGCCGCCAAGCCCTAAAACCTCTTGGGAGGGCTGATCTGGAGTCCGTTCATGGCTCCGAAGAGGGGAATCCGTCGCCATCGTCATCATCAACCATCCTCCATCACCAATTTCATGATGCTCACCGCCGTGCGTGAGTAATTCCATCATAGGCTTGCTGGACGGTGATGGGTTGGATGGGATCTATCATGTAATCAAGTTAGTTTTGTTAGGGTTTGATCCCTAGTGTCCACTATGTTTTGAGATTGATGTTGCTATGACTTTGCTATGCTTAATGCTTGTCACTAGGGCCCGAGTGCCATGATTTCAGATCTGAACCTATTATGTTTTCATCAATATATGAGTGTTCTTGATCCTATCTTGCAAGTCTATAGTCACCTATTATGTGTTATGATCCGTTAACCCCGAAGTGACAATAATCGGGATACTTACCGGTGATCACCGTAGTTTGAGGAGTTCATGTATTCACTATGTGTTAATGCTTTGTTCCGGTTCTCTATTAAAAGGAGGCCTTAATATCCCTTAGTTTCCGTAAGGACCCCGCTGCCACGGGAGGGTAGGACAAAATATGTTATGCAAGTTCTTTTCCATAAGCACGTATGACTATATTCGGAATACATGCCTACATTATATCAATGAATTGGAGCTAGTTCTATGTCACCCTAGGTTATGACTGTTACATGATGAACCGCATCCGGCATAATTCTCTATCACCGATCCATTGCCTACGAGCTTTCCATATATTGTTCTTCGCTTATTTACTTTCCCTTTGCTATTGCTATCATCACTACAAAATACCAAAAACATTACTTTTACTACTTTTACCTTTTGCTACCGTTACCACTACTATCATATTACTTTGCTACTAAACACTTTGCTGCAGATATTAAGTTTCCAGGTGTGGTGGAATTGACAACTCAGCTGCTAACACTTGAGAATATTCTTTGGCTCCCTTTGTGTCGAATCAAAAAATTTGGGTTGAATACTCTACCCTTGAAAATTGTTGCGATCCCCTATAGTTGTGGGTTATCAAGACCTTTTTCTGGCGCCGTTGCTGGGGAGCATAGCTCTATTCTTTGAGTCACTTAGGATATATATCTGCTTATCATTATGAAGAACTTGAGAGATCCAAAAACCAAGATCTATCCCTCAACTACGAGGGGAGGGAAGGAACTGCCATCTAGCTCTGCACTTGATTCACCTTCTGTTATGAGTAAGTTTGCGACACCTACAGCTGCTTCTGCTATTCGTTCTGATATGTCACGTGTTATTGATGATGCCGCTTCTGCTATGCATGATACTTATGATGAAACTACCTCTATGCCTGATACTACTATGCCACTTAGTGCTTTTCTTGGTGAACAACTTTCTAGGGCTAGAGAAATTGAAAATATTGAATCTGATGATACTGATGAAAGTGATGATGAAGAACCACTTGCTATTCCTAAGGGTTATGTATTTGATCAAGATGCTTCTTTAGCCATATTAGCTTGCAGAAATAGAACTGAACTTAAGAAATTATTAGCTAAATGGAGTAAGCAATCCCTAAACGATAGAATGAAACTTGACCCTGCTTTTGTTACTTCACCTATCTTTGTTACTGATAAGGATTATGAATTCTCTGTTGATCCTGATATAATTACTTTGGTTGAATCTGATCCTTTTCATGGTTATGAATCTGAAACTGTTGTGGCACATCTTACTAAATTGAATGATATAGCTACCCTGTTTAGTAAAGATGAGAGAACTCATTACTTTTACATCCTTAAAATATTTCCGTTCTCATTAAGGGTGATGCTAAGATATGGTTTAATTCTCTTGATCCTGGTTGTGTGCGTAGTCTCTAGAATATGATTTATTACTTCTCTGCTAAATATTTCCCTGCTCATAAGAGACAAGATGCTTTAAGGGATATATATAATGTTGTGCAAATTTAAGAAGAGAGTCTCCCACAAGCTTGGGGGAGGCTTCTCCAATTACTTAATGCTTTGCCTGATTATCCTCTTAAGAACAATGAAATACTTGATATCTTTTATAATCGACTAACCGATACCTCCAGAGATTACCTGGATAGTTGTGCTGGTTCTTTTTTCAGGGAAAGAACACCGGATGAACCTCAAATTCTATTGAATAATATGTTGACAAATGAAAATAATTGGACACCTCTGGAGCCTATTCCTAAACCAACTCCGAAGAAGAGGGGTATTCTATTTCTCAGTCCTGAAGATATGCAAGAGGCAAAGAAATCCATGAAAGAAAAAGGTATTAAAGCTGAAGATGTTAAGAATTTACCTCCTATTGAAGAAATACATGGTCTAAATTTACCACCTATTGAAGAAACATATAATCCAAATCCTTCTCCTATTGAAGAAACTCATGGTCTTGATAACCCGACACAGGTAGTAAAGGTAAATTCTCTCTATAGATATGATAAAGCTGAAATCCCATTTAGTAAAATTGCTACCCCATGCTTAGATGAGTTTGATAAATTTATGGCTAAGCAAGAAGATTTTAATGCTTATTTTGGTAGACAATTGAAATAAAATTCAAATATGCTTGAACACTTGGGTGATTATATGGCTAATGTCAAAGGTGAACTTAAACTTATTAGTAAACATGCTTCTATGGTTACCACTCAAGTAGAACAAGTACTTAAAGCTCAAAATGATTTGCTCAATGAATTGAATAGTAAAAATAATGATAATGCTGTTAGAGTGGCTACTAGAACTGGTAGAATGAATCAGGAACCTTTGTATCCTGAAGGCCACCCTAAGAGAATTGAGAAAGATTCTCAGAGAGATAATATAGACGTGCCTAGTTCTTCTAAAAAGAAGAAAAAGAAAAATGATAGGAATTTGCATGCTTCTAGTGATCCTATTGTTGAAATACCTTCGAATCCAAATGATATTTCTATTTCTGATGCTGAAACACAACTTGGTAATGAAACTGAAACTAGTGATAATGTTAATAATAATGTTCATGATGATGCTCCACCTAGTAATGATAATGATATAGAAATTGAACCTGCTGTTGATCTTGATAACCCACAATCAAAGAATCAATGTTATGATAAAAAGACTTTGTTGCTAGGAAACATGGTAAAGAAAGAGAACCATGGGTTCAGAAACCCATGACTTTTCCTCCCAAACCATCCAAGAAAAAGGATGATGAGGATTTTGAGCGCTTTGCTGAAATGATTAGACCTATCTTTTTGCGTATGCGATTAACTGATATGCTCAAAACCAATCCTTATGCTAAGTATATGAAAGATATTATTACAAATAAGAGAAAGATACCAGAAGCTGAAATTTCTACCATGCTTGCTAATTATACTTTTAAGGGTGGAATACCAAAGAAACTTGGAGATCTAGGAGTACCCACTATACCATGCTCCATTAAAAGAAACTATGTTAAAACTGCTTTATGTGATCTTGGAGCCGGTGTTAGTGTTATGCCTCTCTCTTTATATCGTAGACTTGATTTGAATAAGTTGACACCTACTGAAATATCTTTGCAAATGGCTGATAAATCAACTGCTATACCTGTCGGAATTTGTGAGGATGTGCCTGTTGTAGTTGCAAACGTTACTATTTTAACGGACTTTGTTATTCTTGATATTCCCGTGGATGATAGTATGTCTATTATTCTTGGAAGACCCTTTTTGAATACTACAGGGGCTGTTATTGATTGCACTAAAGGCAATGTCACTTTTCATGTTAATGGTAATGAGCATACAACACACTTTCCGAGGAAACAACCTCAAGTTCATAGTATCCACTCTATTGAAAATATTCCATCGATTATATTTGGAGGTTTTGAATTTCCTCTTCCTACTGTCAAGAAGAAATATTATATTCTTATTATTGGGGATGTGCATATCCCCGTTGAGGTAACATAGTGTTATTCGAAATTTCTCTGATTCCATGTTATTCGGAATGAGTTCGTTAACAAGACTTGATCAACCTTGTTAGTGGATTCCTTTTGATGATCATGAGATGGATGAAACTAGAAGGCACAACCTTCTGTACCCCACTTTTACTTTTTGTTATTTATATAAAATAAAATAAAAATAAATATTTATCTGTCTGTTATCTGATTATCCGTGCAATATAAAAATACCTCGAAAATAAAAGTTCTCCAAATGCCCTGAAAATTAAATATGATTTTTTCTAGAATATTTGAGGATTTATGGAACAAAGAACACACTAGGGGGGGGGGCACCTTGCCACGAGGGTGGAGGGTGCGCCCACCCCTCTAGGGTGCGCCCCCTGCCTCGTGGGCCCATGGTGGCCCTCCTCCACTTATTCCTGCACCCACACACTTCATCTTCCCCCCAAACACGAAAAACCAACTCAAACCCGAGTCCAAGCTCATCTTGCTGCCATTTTTGATCTCCTTGCTCAAAGCACCTCTCACAAAACTGCTTGGGGAGATTGTTCCTTGGTATGTGACTCATCCATTGGTCTAATTAGTTTTTGTTCTAGTGCTTTACTAATTGCAAATTTTTGCTTCTTAGGTGACCCTGTTCTTGAGCTTGCATGTCAAATTTATATGGTCAAAAGTGGGTTTGATGCATGATATAGGCCCTAGGCACTTGTAGGAGTAGTTACTATCAATATTATTGAGTTTGGTTTACTTTTATTTTGAAGTTACTAAAAATTTCAGAATTTTTTCAGAAAATGATGAGGAGACTTTTGAGGGGCTCATCGAGCCAAAGCTCGAAGGAAAAGGCACCAAAGCCTAAGTATAATCTGCCTCGCACCATGGAGGTTCGGGCGTGTGAATGGCCTTCCGAGGATTTCTTAAGAGCAGCCGGGATTTATGAAGATTTTCATGAGTTGGCTCAGACTGCATGCCTTACCGCTTTCCTCCACGACTAATGCGATCAGTATCTCTTGCTCACAAATACCTTTGTGCAAAACTTTCATTTTCATTCTAGGAACTCACCACCTACGGTGGACTCATTTATATGATGAGCATAAGGAGATGTCACTTTATGATTTTTGTCGGATCTGTTTAGTCCCTTTGGGGGGCAAGACAGAAGAACCACATCGTGATGATGTGGAGGGATTTATTGACACTATCACCATAGGGGAAACAAGGAAGGTTTCTGATGCACGAATCACTAGCATACATTTTCCTGTTTTACGCTACTTTGCATTATTTGCTAGTCGTTGCTTAATTGGTCGCGGAAACTGTGGAAACCTGAGTATCCCTGATATTATTATTTTGCACCACGGCTTATACGGTGATAACTCTTTTAGTATGGGCAGCATTATTGCCAAACGGTTAAGTCTGAACCATACCAAGGGCCCCATCTTTGGAGGCATCTATGCTACATGCCTAGTTGCACATTTTAACATACCTATTAGGCATGCTAAGAAGGAAGAGAAAGTGTTGCCCTGTGTTTATCTAGATTATAAAAGTATGGTGGCACACGATTTTATTGTTAAGAATAGGGAAGGAGAGCTTAAATATCAATTGTTCTTTAATAAACATCATCCTGAGACTATTACCTTGCCTGCTCCTTCTTTGTTTGATTTGACTATAGGCACGTACCGTGTTCCATTGACGGTTATCCACACATACTGGAACCCTGCACCAGCCGAGGAGCCAGAGCGGGAACCACAATTTGATCCTTCACGGCAGTCTAATTACCAGTGGGATCCGGAGATGATTGTCAGCCAGTGGTAATTTGAGCCTTCTTCTTCCTCATCACAATACGACCCCAACTATTATTATGGATATCCGCCAGGCCAGCTCTGGCCATAGACCAACATGGCCAAAAGCCTAAGTTTGGGGGAGTATGTATTTCCCACCGTCATTACATTTATGTTCACACACTCATTGCTAGATGTCGGTGCTCATACTTTTTCATTGTATCATCGATGCTAGGTTATTTTCCTTTTTATGCTTTCTTCTTGTGTGTTTCATAAACCTTAAGAAAAACCAAAAAATTAGTTGTAGCTTTTAATTAATTTACTTTTCATGCTTGTAGTAGTAATTAAAAAAAGAAAACCCAAAAATATTTCCTGTTCTTCTTTTGCTTGTTGGGAGCTTTCCCGTGTAAATAGTTTTATTTCTTTTCTTTTCTTTGGGGGTCGATAGGAGAAGACCATAATTAAATTGTTAAAGTGGCTCTTATATACATTAATTGTTGATCTGACAAAATAGCCCATATTGCCTTGTCTTCTCATGTTTATTGAATGCCTGCAGATTCCAACTTAGTCCAATACACGTGCACTATTATTATTATTCACACTATTCGGTCGTGCAAGTGAAAGGCAATTATGATGATATATGATGGACTCACTGAGATGAGAAAAGCTGGTATGAACTCGACCTCTTTTGTTTTTGTAAATATGATTAGTTCATCGTTCCTGATTCAGCCTATTATGAATAAACATGTTTGCAATGACAACTAGAGATCTTAGTTTCTTGTGCCATGCTTGATTAGCTATGAGTTATAATGGTTTACCTTGCGTGCCAACATGCTATTAAAATGGTTATGATGTGGTATGATAGGGTGGTATCCTCCTCTGAATGATTTAAGTGACTTGACTTGGCACATGTTCACGCATGTAGTTGAAACAAAATCAACTTAGCCTTCACGATATTTTATGTTCATGGTGGATTATATCCTACTAATGCTTGCATTCGGTGTTGATTAATTTTAATGCATGTTCATGACTGTTGTCGCTCTCTAGCTGGTCGCTTCCCAGTCTTTTGCTAGCCTTCACCTGCACTAAGCAGGAATACTGCTTGTGCATCCAATCCCTTAAACCCCAAAGTTATTCCACATGAGTCCACTATACCTACCTATATATACAGTATCTACCTTCCGTTCCAAGTAAATTTGTATGTGCCAAACTCTAAACCTTCAAATAAATATCATGTTGTATGCTCGAATAGCTCATGTATCAATTAGGGTTGTCCGTATCTTCCATGTTAGGCGGGTTATTCTCAAGAGGAGTGGACTCCGCTCCTCACTCACGAGATAAATGGCTGGTCACCGGGATGCCCAGTCCCATGCTTTATGCAAACTAAATCAAAATAATTGCAAACAAAACTCCCCCTGGGACTCTTATTAGTTGGAGGCACTTGTTGTTTCGAGCAAGCCATGGATTGATGCTTGTTGGTGGAAGGGGGAGTATAAACTTTACCATTCTGTTTGGGAACCGCCTTAATGTGTGTAGCATGGAAGATATCGCCATCTCTTGGTTGTTATGTTGACAATGAAAGTATACCGCTCAAAATATTATTCACCTCTATTTCAAAACCGAGCTCTGGCACCTCTACAAATCCCTGCTTCCCTCTGCGAAGGGCCTATCTATTTACTTTTATGTTGAGTCATCATCCTCTTATTAAAAAGCACCAGCTGGAGAGCACTGCTGGCATTTGTATTCATTATTGTTAGTTTACATTGAGTATGACTTGACTGGATCTCTTTTACCATGAATTACAATGTCTAGTCAGTCCTTGGTCTTTAAAGGTGCTCTGCATTTATGTTTTGTGGTCTCAGAAAGGGCTAGCGAGATACCATCCTGTTATATCATATTATGATTGTTTTTGAGAAAGTGTTGTCATCCGAGTTTTATTATTATGGCTCGCTAGTTGATTATGCTATTGATATGAGTAAACTTGAGACCTATGCGTTATTGCAAATGTGGTTAGTTATAATCTTTGCTAAAAACTTGAATGCTGGCTTTACATATTTACAACAACAAGAGCAAACCGAGTTTGTAAAAGTTTTTCTTTATCACTTTTAGTTTGTCAACTGAATTGCTTGAGGACAAGCAAAGGTTTAAGCTTGGGGGAGTTGATACGTCTCCAACGTATCTACTTTTCCAAACACTTTTGCCCTTGTTTTGGACTCTAACTTGCATGATTTGAATGGAACTAACCCGGACTGACACTGTTTTCAGTAGAATTACCATGGTGTTATTTATGTGCAGGAGCAAACGTTCTCGGAATGACCTGAAACTTCACGGAGACACTTTTCAGAAAATAAGAAAAATACCTGCCAAAGATGAAGAACAGGGGGCCCACCGTCTTGCCACAAGGGTGGGGGGCGCGCCCCCTACCTCGTGGGCCCCCTGTTGCGTCTCTGACTCCAACTCCACCTCCATATATTGAGTTTTATGAGAAAAAATAAGAGAGAAGAAATCATCACATTTTACGATACGGAGCCGCCGCCAAGCCCTAAAACCTCTCGGGAGGGCTGATCTGGAGTCCGTTCGGGGCTCCAGAGAGGGGAATCCATCGCCATCTTCATCATCAACCATCCTCCATCACCAATTTCATGATGCTCACCGCCGTGCGTGAGTAATTCCATCGTAGGCTTGCTGGACGGTGATGGGTTGGATGGGATCTATCATGTAATCGAGTTAGTTTTGTTAGGGTTTGATCCCTAGTTTCCACTATGTTTTGAGATTAATGTTGCTATGACTTTGCCATGCTTAATGCTTGTCACTAGGGCCCGAGTGCCATGATTTCAGATCTGAACCTATTATGTTTTCATCAATATATGAGTGTTCTTGATCCTATCTTGCAAGTCTATAGTCACCTATTATGTGTTATGATCCGTTAACCCCGAAGTGACAATAATCGGGATACTTACCGGTGATCACCGTAGTTTGAGGAGTTCATGTATTCACTATGTGTTAATGCTTTGTTCTAGTTCTCTATTAAAAGGAGGCCTTAATATCCCTTAGTTTCCGTAAGGACCCCGCTGCCACGGGAGGGTAGGACAAAAGATGTCATGCAAGTTCTTTTCCATAAGCACGTATGACTATATTCGGAATACATGCCTACATTATATCAATGAACTAGAGGTAGTTCTTTGTCACCCTAGGTTATGACTGTTACATGATGAACCGCATCCGGCATAATTCTCTATCACCGATCCATTGCCTACGAGCTTTCCATATATTGTTCTTCGCTTATTTAATTTCCCGTTGCTATTGCTATCATCACTACAAAATACCAAAAACATTACTTTTACTACTTTTACCTTTTGCTACCGTTACCACTACTATCATATTACTTTGCTACTAAACACTTTGCTGGCGATATTAAGTTTCCAGGTGTGGTTGAATTGACAACTCAGCTGCTAACACTTGAGAATATTCTTTGGCTCCCCTTGTGTCGAATCAACAAATTTGGGTTGAATACTCTACCCTCGAAAACTGTTGCGATCCCCTATACTTGTGGGTTATCACCTTCCAAAAGGTACAATGATTAAATAAGCTAAAATAAAAATGCCAAGCCTAGAAAGGTATCACTCATCTATCTAGTCCTCCCGATACGTTCCTAATTTTGGTTGGTCCATTCGAAGCACAGCTGTTCATGATAACCTTGCAAAAGGTTCAATTATTAAATAAGCTAAACTAAAAATGTCAAGTTTAGAAAGGTATCACTCATCTATCTAGTCATCCGAAATCATAAGCCTCACTTCTTAGTTTTTCTTTGGCTTCATCCCATCATGCGATCAACGGAGGGGGTATAGTAGAATTGATAATCAAGCTAACATGCGCGTGCTCCCAAACTACACGAAACATTAGTTCATCAATGATAAGAGAAAGATGCATCATATGAATAACTGTAGAATGTTAGCTGTTGTTTTAGCACTTACTTGCAGCAAAGGTAGATTCCAGTGCAGAGTGACTTGATCTAGTTGGTTAAAATTGTGGACCCAAGTTAACTAGGAATGTTTGCCACATTCTCAACAAGGGTCAAATATTTGACGCTTTTAATGTGGGTGCTAGAATAGTGTCAACTACGAGCACGATAAATTGCCTGGTAAAATGATCATCGAGAACTTTGGAGGTTTTAGTTAACTCAAGGTTATCTGGCTGAAGTTTCCCGTCGGTTTTATAAGCACTTAACACGTTTTTGTCATATGGTTTTTCCATATGGATATTTATCATCCCCTTGTATCCGAAGGTCCACTATATGGTACACTTTTGTTCGAGTGAGAGGAATGTCGTTACCATTGATGGGAAAAGGCTGCTTGTCGCTGATGTAACACTTGGCTAGCCTCACCAACATTATACGTCATAGATACACTGGATTCATATGTGTAAGCCCTCCAAGACTGGTTTTCATAGAGATGGCCTCTTTGAGGTCTTGTGATAAACCTTTGGCGGTGTTCGTGAACCTAAGTCATGTAGTGTTGCAGGCACTCTGTGCGAAACATGCAAATATGAAGATATTGTGCTAGCGAACAAGGCTCGTGAACACCATCGAAGATTTATCACCGAACCACAAATAGACCATATCAATAAAAATGGTCTCGAAGGGCTCACATATATAAGCCAGTATGTCGTCCCTGATGTATAATGTTGGTGAGGCTACCTAAGCGCTACATCATGACAAGAAATCTTTTCCCATCGGTGGTAACGACATTCCTATCACTCCAACGGACGAGTACCATATAATGGACCTTCTGATACAAATGAACGATATAAACATCCATATGGAAAAATCATAAGAGAAGAACTTGTTAAATGCTTACTAACCAACAGGACACGTATGATCTCAATAACCTTGAGGAGCTGATTAAATCCTCAAAACTCTTGATGATCATTTCAACAGGCAATTCGTTTTGTTTGCTATTGGCACTATTCTAGCACCCACATCAAAAGGTTACATCGATGTCAAATATTTGACCCTGGTTGAGAATGTGACAAACATTCCCAGTTTTAACTGAGGATGTTTGACATTGACTCACTTGTTGAGTTCCATCCACAATTTTAACCAACTAGAACAGGTCGCTTTTCACACAAATGTACATTTGTTGCAAGTGCTATAACATTAGTTAACATCTACAATTATGCACATGATGCATATCTCTCTCTATCATTGATGAACTAATTTTTCATATAGTTTTGGCACCGTGAGCACGCCAGTGTTTGCTCGGTTTTCTATTATACAATATTCCCTCTGCTGATGGCACAGTGGATGAAGCCAAAGCAAAACTAAGAAGTGAGGCTTATGATTCCTGAGGATTATATAAAGAAGTGGTGCCTTTCTAGACTTTACTTTTTTTATTTTTAGCTTATTTATTTTTTTAAGACTCATTCATTATACCTTTTGCAAGGTTAACATGAATAGTTGTGCTCTGAATAGACCGACCAACATTAGAAAGTAATCATCCAGCAACAAAGATAGTCATGCGAATTAAGATGTTAGCTATTGAGTACAACCACAAGGTCAGACTATGAGTAGCCAACAAGTAAGTCTTTCGAAGACACTTCATTTTCAATGCCACAAAAAGGTCGCATCGAACCTTAGTCATTTAACTTCACACACAATGGGTTGCTATTTTTTTACAAAGACGGACATGATAATTCAAACTATCAACAAGTGATTCTCAGAAAATGAGAAGAAGAGCCATACAACTAATGAAAGTAGAGCACAAATTTGATACCAGATTAATCACCCTGAATGAGGACTTGATAAATATTAGGAGTAAAATTGCCACTCAACCTAGGTTGTCAAAGATGGAGGACGAACTTATGAGACGTCAAAAGTGAACTCCAGATACTTGATATTGCAGCACCGATTTTACACATATCTTCCTACATATTCACTATATGTTTCGTGTTACAAGGATTAAGATCCCTGGTTCAAATCAACACAAAATCAATGTTAAGTAATGCATATTATGTCCCAACACCTTTCCAACACGAACAAAGTTTCTTATCAGTGGCTAACTTTTTCTTGTAGGAACAAGTCAATCCAGACAATGGCCACTTACCACCAACTCCTGGTTTGGACGATTGACTATAGGGACTTCTGTTGGAACACCCAGTGCAAAATGAGCAATTGGACCAAGCCATCCCACCGCGGAAGCCTATATTCGACAATGCTATTACAAGTTGATAGATGAAGACTTCAAGGTGGCACTGTCCATTCGATAGAGTCACGATCCTGGTGATGTAGTAGATCTCATAGAATTGTCCTAATAGCTCATCCACTCAAGCCAAATGTCAAGAAATTATTATTTTTGATGAGGTAATCCCCTTATACTGCAATCTACATTAAGTATTCCAACTTGTGGCATATTACATGATTGCAACTTTTGTAGGTTATTATTGCATATTCACACATTAGCAATGTTGACACTGATACTTCATTAGTCATATCCACCCAAAAAAACAGAAAGATGTTAGGTGGATGTGGCAGTGTTCCACGGGGATGCGAAAGCCCATGGGTTGCTCGTATAGCAAAGAAATTTGTAGGACGCGGAATAGTAAGCATGTTTCTTTACTTCCTTATTTCGTAATCAGAAACTAGCTAGATGAAACAATTCACTAGTCCTATCAACCTTTATTTTATTGCATACCTTAATTCTTTCCTATATTGAGTCCACCTTAATTTTACAGCAGATACATATCCTATTGCATGTATGCGAAATCCACTGGCTTCTAATGATCTTTAATTTCGACAAGGAAGATATTCATGTCGTCACCAACCAAGCATATCGTGACGAGCCAAGGAAACTACCCTAGCATGTGTGCTCTTACTGCTTCTTAGCATCACATTGCACATAAACTCCCAAACTACTAACAGAACCCTTTGTATTACTCGTCGTACACAAGGTGGAGTCCATTCAGGCGTGTATCAACGACGCATTCAAGGGTGGCTTGGTAACACCACCTAAGCCCATCAACGTTACACAGTGGAAAACCAGATGCTATACTGTTATACCACAACAGGTGGATGATTTCGTAGAGCCACCTAAAATTATTCCTCTTCCTACACAAGATTACCAAACTTCAATTTTACATTGCAGGCATTCCTACAGGGCACACACACTAAAATACATGTTTTCATGGGACGGTGATCTAATGACCGAGGATTTCACATAGTCAGTGAAACACCAAATTTCATTTGCATTCATGAACTTCAAAATGGCTTCTACGCTATGCTAACATATGTGTCATTGTCAAATTTAGGCACAAATAGATATTTTCAGCTGAAAATTATGTTCAAACCTACCGCCTACAAATTGTAACCAACCTCGAATTGAATCATACAAGAATCCTATAATAGCACGACACAACTGACATTTCATTTCATCTATTTCATACCTTTCACGATTGCACCTAATGCACCATGTTCTGCTCTACATAAGGAGGAGCACGAGCCCGCATTGCAAAGGAACCTAACGGTGTAGAAGACGATACCATGGAAATAAGAAATCCTGATGTTGCCAAGAAACCTGAGACATCCGGCGACAAAAGGCGCAAACATGAATGCACGAGGAAGACTGATGCTGCTATTAATCCAGTCAAAGAACAATTTGACACCAGGACTATAGTTGGATGTGTGGAGGGCACAACACACAAACGCAGACCATCACCCCAAAAGTTGGCCACCATGAAGTTTATACGGAGTGGCATTTCAAGGATAGTTCGAGATGAATGATCTTCTTAGCATGTTCTTCAATTTATGACTATTTGCTTTCAAATCCCCAGCCCTAATCCTGATGACACGAGATGAGTACATGATGAAGGTCTGGTGGGCCCCTCCTCCCATTCTTCTCAATTGGCCCCTCCTCTACTCCGGGCACGATAATTAGGTTGGGGGAGTGGTGGGAGAGCGGCGATGAGGTGTTGATTAGAGGAGAGAGTGGTGGAAGAGAGTGGGATTTGAGAGAACGATTGGAAGAGACAAGGTCCTGGATGATGGTAAATAACATATATACCCATTAAAAATAAAAAAATTATAAGTACTGGTCCAACATAATTTTGGTACCGGTCCCGCCTGTATTGGTTCTTCCACATACTTTTAATCTGTTGCCTCTTGTTTTACCTTCGTCGGATCGGGGTTGATGGATGGTTCCTAAAATTGGCAACTACTGTAAAACTCATATTATAATGGGAAGTGATTATAATTAGAGAACAATCACACTCTCGATCGGTCACGCACGCAATGTGTCCTCCTGGTGAGCCCGCACACTGCCCCGCGTCCTTATCCCTTTGCAACGACCTGACCTCATACGGTCAAATCTCTGTGCATAAGTGTCATCCCTGGATCGGTAATGCTGACACACACGGTACTCGAGGATTTATAACAAAGTGCAATCACACACTTATTACATCGAATATCTCTAAGAGAGTACTTATTACAATAATATGGTTGAAGGCTATCTAAATAAGATAACCGCGGAAGCTTCGAAGGTAAATGAGTCCATCAACTCCAACGGCATAGCTGAGTGCATGACAACGACCTAGCGCACCTTACTCTTCGTCTGAAAACTTTGCAATATAATACGTTGCAGCCTATGTAGGGCAGCACATGGAATATGCTGGCAAGATAACACTATAGAGCAATGAACAAATAACAACTATCACTACATGCATATATGGCTGGAGGAGGCTCTATGGTTATCATTTTGCGTAAAGCCAGTTTTCCCCTACAACAAAGGAATATATTTTATTTAACTACAAGTTGGTTGAAATTATTGAGAAGGTTCCTCCAACTCAATCCCAAATTAATATGCAATAACCCAACAAATTAAATTAAGTAAAGTGATGAGATCAAATCAATAATTCAAGTACCAGATACTCAAGATGTCCATAACCGGGGACACAGCTAACCATGATTAGTTTGTACACTCTACAGAGGTTTGCACAGTTTTCCCCACAAGACTCGATCTCCTCCATTGTATTTCTCGCACTGCATGGTGTTTGAGAAATGGATGACGGAGATACAGTCTTTTCGAAGAGGTCCCCTTAACCGATAGATAGGCTGGTACACCTACAATCCCCTACATCTGCTAGCCCATCATGGAAAGGTTTCCCACAACTTACTCAACTATGCCAGAGCCCATACTGGCTTGTGGCTGCACACGGAAGTTTCTAGCTTGAATAATCTTATGATCCCTTTGAGCCTGGGTGGCGGACCATAGGATGATCACACGGGTACTCCGGGATATCCCAAGACAACATTGGATTGCTCTAGGTGTCCGGACAACCACTGGGTGCTCCAGGGTGTCCTAACCAATCCACCCAGATGTGTATTAAAGTAGGCACCTTAAGTTAAGCATTAATGATACTCTCACATTTGTCATGGATCACTCAAACCAAACCATGTCTACGAGCATAGCATAGCAATATAAGCATACATAGCAACATCCCAGGGTTTGAATAAAAGACAATAGGTTCTACCTCATCAACTACTTCCCAACACCCACAAGTATTCAAGTCCTAACCATGAAGTGTTTGAGGATTGAAACTAATGCATAAAAACTGGGTAATAAGGGATATGTTCAAAGTGTTACTTGCCTTGCTGACGATCTGAAAACCCTAGTGATTCGTAGTAGCATGCTTCGCACTCCGGAAACTCTATCGTGAACAAACAATAGCATACATAAGCATTCAAGCATAAGATGCAAGGGTAAAACTCAAGAGAAAAGATCCAAACTGAAAGTTCAACTGAATACCTTCGATTTGCAAAAAGAATCAATCGAATCGGAGCTACGAAACTCAAACTGCGACCAAAAGAAGTTCAAAAAAAAATCTGCTTGAAACCCAAATTTTAATTGGTCAAAACCATATTCAAGTTGATTATCTGTAAAGAGGGGAACAAGATGAAGATTTTGGCGTTGGTTTCATTGGATTTGGACGAACGAGCAAAAAGTAACGAGGGTTTGAAGATCAGGGAATAATCTGTGATAAAAGTATTCACGGATAGGTCCCTGGCTGAAAAAATAAACAGAAAAAGAAAAACCTATCGAAGGAACGTTCACTAACAGGAACTAACGAACAAAAATCATTCATTAACAGAAACTAACCGACGAACGTCTGCTAAATAACCTAATAAATAGAAAATCCGATCTAACCTAAACCGAAAAAACGAAAGAAAACCAAGGAAAACCGAACGGTTTTTACCAGTTTACCTGAGAAAAACGAAGGCGACGTCAATGGCGAGATCCGGTGTGGCTTTGGAGGGCGAGGCGATGTCAGCGGCGATGGCAGCGCGAGGCAGCGGCGGTAGTAGCAGCGCGATGCAGCGGCAGCGGCAGGGCAGGCAGCGGGTGGTGAGGAGAAGGCGGCGGGGGCGGCTGCTTATAAAGAGTCAGGGGGCGCGTGGCTTGCGGAAGGGGACGGCGTGCGGGTGTCCTGCTCGGACTCCGAGCGGCGGCGGCGCGCGGGAGTCTCCCGAGCGGGAGGCGGCGGTGCCCGGCTGGGCCTTCGGCTCGGTTGGTCCGAAAGATAGATTTAAAAAAATTGCCCGAAGATAAATCGTAATAAAATAAAAAATTCTAAAAGTGCCAGAAACAATTTTCACCGTCCAAACCTAATATTTATGACAAGGTGAACATTTTCCTAGCCTAGAAATGCACTTTTCAAAAATGCATATTTTTCTAATTCAAATAAAATACCAATAAAAAATTAATTTCATTTCAAAATTTCTTCTCCAATATTCCTCTCTTTTGAAGAAGTCATATTATCTTCTCTCATTTATTTTTATTATTAGAAATAATTGGGGAGAAAAAATATTAAAATCAAATTGATCCTCTTTTCAAATATGAAAAAAATTCAAATATGAAAATTTGTGAAATCTCCAACTCTCTCTTTGGGTCCTTGAGTTGCTTAAGATTTCTAGGATCACAACCAAAATGCAAATAAAATATGCTATGCATATGATTTCTTCAGACTCTTTGATTAAATCTGGTCTGAACGACTGACGGTCTCCGACTTCATCCCACATCAAGGGTGTCCTGCACCTTCTTCCATACAAAGCTTCGAAAGGGGACATCTTCAAACTAGCTTGGTAATTGTTGTTGTATGAGAACTCTGTGTAAGGCAAATTATCATCCCAACTGGATCCATAATCTAGTGCACAAGCTCTCAACATGTCCTCCAGAATCTGATTGACTCTCTCGGTCTATCTGTCTGTAGGTGAAAGGTTGTATTGAACTCTAGCCTGGTACCCAAGGTCTGGTGCAACTGATTCCAAAACTTCGAGGTAAACTGTGTTCCTCTATTTGATACGATGGTCCTCGGAACTCCATGCATACATCCGATCTTGGTCATATATATCTTGGCCAACTCCACGCTCGTATAGGTGGTTTTCATGAGCATAAAGTGAGCTACCTTGGTCAAGCGATCAACTACTACCCAGATGGAGTCATATCCTGATCTGGTCCTGGGTAATCCGGTGATAAAGTCCATACCAAGTTTGTCCCACTTCCATTCTGGTATTGGAATAGGCTGAAGTAATCCTGCTGGCTTCTGATGTTCTGCCTTCACTCTCTGACATATATCACATACTGCTACATACTCGGGAATATCCTTCTTCATACCTGTCCACCAAAAACGTTCCTTCAAATCCAAATACATCTTGGTGTTTCTAGGGTGAATCGAGTATGGCGAGTCATGAGCTTCCTGAAGTATTAGCTTCCTGATCTACGCATTATTGGGCACATATACACGATCCTCAAACCATAAAGTTTGTTCTCATCATCACGAAAACCTTGGCTTTTCCTTTGTTCATCTTCTCCTTTATCTCAGCAATTTCATTATCATCCTTCTGAGCTTCTCGAATCCTTCCCAATAATGTGGACTGAACCTCCATTGATGCAACAAAACCTCTTGTAACTGTCTCCAAACGAAGTTCCTTGAGATCGTCGACTAACTCCTGCAGTAATCCTCCGCTTACGAGTGTATTGACATAACTTTTGCGGCTCAAAGCATCTGATACGACATTGGCCTTTCCTGGATGATAATGCAGCTTCATATCATAATCCTTTATTAGCTCCAACCATCTCCTCTACCTGAGATTCAACTCCTTCTACGTGAAAATGTACTTCAAACTCTTGTGATCCGTGTACACATCACAACGGTTTCCGATAAGAAAATGTCTCCAGGTCTTGAGCGCATGCACTATGGCTCCTACTCCAAATCATGCGTGGCATAATTCAACTCTTGAGGTCGAAGCTGACGTGAGGCATATGAAACAACTCTTCCGTCTTGCATAAGTACACCTCCAATTCTCAAGCGAGAAGCGTCGCAATACACTTGGAAATCCTTGCGTATATCCGGAAGAATTATTACTGGAGCTGTAAGCAAACGTTTCTTCAACTCCTGAAAACTCGCCTCACATTCCTCGGTCCATTTGAACTTGGTGTCCTTCTTCAGCAACTCCGTCATGGGTTTTGCCATTTTGGAAAAATTCTCAATGAATCTCCTATAATATCCTGCGAGTCCCAAAAAACTGCGGATCTCTCCAACTGAGGTGGGTGCCAACCACTCAGTAACAGATTGCACCTTGGTAGGGTCTACTGCTATACCTTCTCCTGATATAACATATCCAAGAAATCCAACTTCTTTCAACCAAAATTCACACTTGCTGAACTTGGCATATAGCTGATGTTCCCTTAGCTTCTCGAGAACTAGTCGCAAATGTTCCTTGTGTTCCTCTTCATTCTTTGAGTACACCAAAATATCATCAAAGAACACCACAACAAACTTATCCAAAAGCTCCATGAACACCTTATTCATCAAACTCATAAAATAGGCAGGGGCATTAGTCAATCCAAAAGACATGACCGTGTACTCATATAGCCCATACCTTGTGGTAAAAGCTGCCTTAGGTATATCCTGTTCTCAGATCTTCAACTGGTGGTATCCTGATCTAAGATCGATCTTGGATAATACTTTCGCTCCCTGTAGCTGATCAAACAAGTCGTTGATCATTGGTAGTGCGTACTTGTTCTTAATCGTCACCTCATTCAATGCTCGATAATCAACAACCATTCTTAAAGATCCATCCTTCTTTTCAACTAAGAGCACTGGGGCTTCCCACAGTGATGAACTTGGTCGAATGTAACCTTTCTCCAGTAATTCCTTAATCTGCTTCTTGATTTCCTCCAAATCATTTGCGGGCATCCGATACGGTCTCTTCGATATTGGTCTCGTGCCTGGCAACAGCTCTATCAAAAACTCTATGTCTTGATCCGGTGGCATGCCTGGTAATTCCTCTGGAAATACATCCGGGTAATCCTTCACAACAGGCACTTCTTCTTGAACAACTCCCAAGAGTGCATTTACTTGAGTCCTCCTTGGCGCATGACGGGACACATACTTGATCCGTTCACCCTCCAGGGTGGTGAGTATTGACTTACTAGCACAATCGATATTTCCTCCATACATCGATAGCCAATCCATGCCTAGTATCACATACAATCCTTGTGACTCCGAAATCACCAGGTCTGAGGGGAAAACATGCCTACCTATGGTCAATGGCATCTGAAAACATCCTCTACTTGCCATACTCCGCTCCTGGCGAGCTTACTAACATAGTTGTCTTAAGGGCTTTGGTGGGCATCTTATATTTATCCACAAATCCCCTCGATATGTATGAACGCGATGCACCAGTGTTAAAAAGAATAGTAGCAGTAAATGACTTAATCAAAAACTTACCGATAACTGCATCTGGCTGCTCTTCAACTTCCTCCATGTTAACGTGGTTCACATGTCCTCTGGTGAAAGGGTTGGGCTTCTTCCCAGAACATCCATTGCCATTTCCATTCTTTGCTTCAGGATAGTCAGTGGCGTAGTGTCCAGCCTTCCCGTACTTGAAACAAGTAATGTGACTTAGATCCTTCTTGGCGGGTGTAGTGGGGTTGTAACGGTTATGACCGTTGTTTCCTCCATTCCCATTACCATTCTTAGGGCCACTATGGTTATGCGAGCTTCCTCCATTGTGAGTGTGGCCTCCATGGTTATGATGAATATGTCCTCCCGAGTTCGGGGTAAAATGAGGCTTCTGTTGGGCTCCAGAATTGTACTTCCCCTGTCCATACTTCCTTTTGCAGCTCTATATCTGTTGCTGCTTGCCTTCAATCATAAGAGCCCTATCTACCAACTCATGGTAGTTAATGAATGTTGCCACCATCAACTACATACTCAGCTCATCATTCAGCCCTTCCATAAACTTCTCCTACTTTGCGGCATCTGTGGCCACATCACCTGGGGCATAGCGAGCTAACTTACTAAACTCATCCATGTACTACCCCATGGTACGATTTCCCTGGCGTAAGTTGCGAAACTCACACTTCTTCATACTCATAGCTCCGGTTGAGACATGGGCGGTGCGGAAAACTTGCTAAAACTAATCCCAAGTGACATTTGCTATGGGGAAAGTGGCTGTGTAATTCTCCCATCATGAGGCTACAGGTCCATCCAGTTGGTGTGCGGCAAGACGCACTTTCTCAGCATCTATGCAACCTGCGGTGGTCAGCTCCCTTCCAATCCTGCGGAGCCAGTCATCAGCAACAATCGGCTCGGTGCTACTAGAAAACACCGGAGGATTCAACCTCAGAAAACGGGCTAAGTTGTCAACTAGAGGTGGTGGCGGTGGATTATTGTTGTTGTTGTTGCCTTGGTTCTGGACTAGCAACTGCATCATGGCATTCTGCTGTTGGATCAACTGAGTGAGTTCCGGTGGGAAGACAAATCCGGTGTCACATACCGGAGGCATCTGATAGGTTTAGAGGGGTGAGAATAGAATAGAGTGAGGTCTAAAGAGAGATCACTAGTCATATGCACATGAGACAAACACATTCATTTCACACCACTCAATTCAAACAAGGTCATGTTGGGGAACGTAGTAATTTCAAAAAATTTCCTACGCACATGCAAGATCATGGTGATGCATAGCAACGAGAGGGGAGAGTGTTGTCCACGTACCCTCGTAGACCGAAAGCGGAAGCGTTAGCACAACGCGGTTGATGTAGTCGTACGTCTTCAGATCCGACCGATCCAAGTACCGAACGCACGACACCTCCGAGTTGAGCACACGTTCAGCTCGATGATGTCCCGTGAACTCCAATCCAGCAGAGCTCACGGGAGAGTTCCATCAGCACGACGGCGTGGTGACGGTGATGATGTTGCTACCGACGCAGGGCTTCGCCTAAGCACCGCTACTATATGACCGAGGTGGAATATGGTGGAGGGGGGCACCGCACACAACTGGGAGAGATCAACTGATCAACTTGTGTGTCTAGAGGTGCCCCCCTGCCCCTGTATATAAAGGAGCAAGGGGAGAGGCCGGCCGACCCTCTATGGGCGCGCCAGGAGGAGGAGTCCTCCTCCTAGTAGGAGTAGGACTCCCCTTTCCTACTCCTACTAGGAGGAGGAAAGGAAGGAGGAGAAGGAGAAGGAAGGAGAAGGAGGAGAAGGAGGAAAGGGGGGCCGGCCCCCTAGTCCAATTCGGTTTGGGCAAGGGGGGTCGTGCGCCCTGCCTTCTCTCTTCCACCACTTGGCCCATGAGGCCCATTACTTCTTCCTCGTATTCCCGTAACTCCCCGGTACCCCCGAAAAATACCCGAATCACTCGGAACCTTTCCGATGTCCGAATATAGTCGTCCAATATATCGATCTTTACGTCTCGACCATTTCGAGACTCCTCGTCATGTCCCCGATCTCATACGGGACTCCGAACTACCTTCGGTACATCAAATCACATAAACTCATAATATAATCGCCACTGAAACTTTAAGCATGCGGACCCTACGGGTTCGAGAACTATGTGGACATGACCGAGACATGTCTCCGGTCAATAACCAATAGCGGAACCTGGATGCTCATATTGGCTCCCACATATTCTACGAAGATCTTTATCGGTCAGACCGCATAACAACATACGATGTTCCCTTTGTCATCGGTATGTTACTTGCTCGAGATTTGATCGTCGGTATCTCAATACCTAGTTCAATCTCGTTACCGGCAAGTCTCTTTACTCGTTCCGTAATACATCATCCCGCAACTAACTTATTAGTTGCAATGCTTGCAAGGCTTAAGTGATGTGCATTACCGAGAGGGCCCAGAGATACCTCTCCGACAATCGGAGTGAAAAATCCTAATCTCGAAATACGCCAACCCAACAAGTACCTTCGGAGACACCTGTAGAGCACCTTTATAATCACCCAGTTACATTGTGACGTTTGGTAGCACACAAAGTGTTGCTCCGGTAAACGAGAGTTGCATATCTCTAGTCATAGGAACATGTATAAGTTATGAAGAAAGCAATAGCAACAAACTAAACGATCAAGTGCTAAGCTAATGGAATGGGTCAAGTCAATCACATCATTCTCCTAATGATGTGATCCCGTTAATCAAATGACAACTCATGTCTATGGCTAGGAAACATAACCATCTTCGATTAACGAGCTAGTCAAGTAGAGGCATACTAGTGACACTCTGTTTGTCTATGTATTCACACATTTATTATGTTTCCGGTTAATACAATTCTAGCATGAATAATAAACATTTATCATGATATAAGGAAATAAATAATAACTTTATTATTGCCTCTAGGGCATATTTCCTTCAGTCTCCCACTTGCACTAGAGTCAATAATCTAGATTACACAGTAATGATGCTAACACCCATGGAGCCTTGGTGCTGATCATGTTTTGCTCGTGGAAGAGGCTTAGTCAGCGGGTCCGCAACATTCAGATCCGTATGTATATTGCAAATTTCTATGTCTCCCACTTGGACTAAATCCCAAATGGAATTGAAGCGTCTCTTGATGTGCTTGGTTCTCTTGTGAAATCTGGATTCCTTTGCCAAGGCAATTGCACCAGTATTGTCACAAAAGATTTTCATTGGACCCGATGCATTAGGTATGACACCTAGATCAGATATGAACTCCTTCATCCAGACTCCTTCATTTGCTGCTTCCGAAGCAGCTATGTACTATGCTTCACATGTAGATCCCGCCACGACGCTTTGTTTAGGACTGTACCAACTAACAGCTCCATCGTTTAATATAAACACGTATCCGGTTTGCGATTTAGAATCGTCCGGATCAGTGTCAAAGCTTGCATCAACGTAACCATTTACGATGAGCTCTTTGTCACCTCCATATACGAGAAACATATCCTTAGTCCTTTTCAGGTACTTTAGGATGTTCTTGACCGCTGTCTAGTGATCCACTCCAGGATTACTTTGGTACCTCCCTGCTAGACTTATAGCAAGGCACACATCAGGTCTGGTACACAGCATTGCATACATGATAGAGCCTATGGCTGAAGCATAGGGAACATCTTTCATTTTCTCTCTATCTTCTGCGGTGGTTGGACATTGAGTCTTACTCAACTTCACACCTTGTAACACAGGCAAGAACCCTTTCTTTGCCTGATCCATTTTGAACTTCTTCAAAACTTTGTCAAGGTATGTGCTTTGCAAAATTCCAATTAAGCGTCTTGATCTATTTCTATAGATCTTAATGCCTAATGTATAAGCAGCATCACCGAGGTCTTTCATTGAAAAACTCTTATTCAAATATCCCTTTATGCTATCCAGAAATTCTATATCATTTCCAATCAATAATATGTCATCCACATATAATATCAGAAATGCTACAGGGCTCCCACTCACTTTCTTGTAAATACGGGCTTCTCCAAAAGTCTGTACAAAACCAAATGCTTTGATCACACTATCAAAGCGTTTATTCCAACTCCGAGAGGCTTGCACCAATCCATAAATGGATCGCTGGAGCTTGCACACTTTGTTAGCTCCCTTTGGATCGACAAAACCTTCTGGCTGCATCATATACAACTCTTCTTCCAGAAATCCATTCAGGAATGCAGTTTTAACATCCATTTGCCAAATTTCATAATCATAAAATGCGACAATTGCTAACATGATTCGGACAGACTTAAGCATCGCCACGGGTGAGAAGGTCTTATCGTAGTCAATCCCTTGAACTTGTCGAAAACCTTTTGCAACAAGTCGAGCTTTGTAGACAGCAACATTACCGTCAACGTCAGTCTTCTTCTTGAAGATCCATTTATTCTCAATTGCTTGCCGATCAACGGGCAAGTCAACCAAAGTCCACACTTTGTTCTCATACATGGATCCCATCTCAGATTTCATGGCTTCTAGCCATTTTGCGGAATCTGGGCTCACCATCGCTTCTTCATAGTTCGTAGGTTCATCATGATCTAGTAGCATGACTTCCAGAACAGGATTACCGTACCACTCTGGTGCGGATCTTATTCTGGTTGATGTACGAGGTTCGGTAGTAACTTGATCTGAAGTTTCATGATCATTATCATTAGCTTCCTCACTAATTGGTGTAGGTGTCACAGAAACCAGTTTCTATGATATATTACTTTCCAATAAGGGAGCAGGTACAATTACCTCATCAAGTTCTACTTTCCTCCCACTCACTTCTTTCGAGAGAAACTCCTTCTCTAGAAAGGATCCATTCTTAGCAATGAAAGTCTTGCCTTCGGATCTGTGATAGAAGGTCTACCCAACAGTTTCCTTTGGGTATCCTATGAAGAGACATTTCTCCGATTTGGGTTCGAGCTTATCAGGTTGAAGCTTTTTCACATAAGCATCGTAGCCCCAAACTTTCAGAAATGACAAGTTGGTTTCATGCCAAACCACAGTTCATAAGGCGTCGTCTCAACGGATTTCTATGGTGCCCTATTTAACGTGAATGCAGCCGTCTCTAAAGCATAACCCCAAAACGATAGCGGTAAATTTGTAAGAGACATCATAGATCGCACCATATCTAGTAAAGTACGATTACGATGTTCGGACACACCATTACGCTGTGGTGTTCCGGGTGGTGTGATTTGCGAAACTATTCCGCATTGTTTCAAATGTAGACCAAACTCGTAACTCAAATATTCTCCTCCACGATCAGATCATAGAAACTTTATTTTCTTGTTACGATGATTTTCAACTTCACTCTGAAAGTGTTTGAACTTTTCAAATGTTTCAGACTTATGATTCATTAAGTAGATATACATATCTGCTTAAATCATTTGTGAAGGTGAGAAAATAACGATATCCGCCACGAGCCTCAATATTCATCGGACCACATACATCTGTATCTATGATTTCCAACAAATCCGTTGCTCTCTCCATTGTACCGGAGAACGGTGTTTTGGTCATCTTGCCCATGAGGCACGGTTCGCAAGTACCAAGTGATTCATAATCAAGTCATTCCAAAAGTCCATCAGTATGGAGTTTCTTCATGCGCTTTACACTGATATGACCTAAATGGCAGTGCCACAAATAAGTTGCACTATCATTATCAACTCTGCATCTTTTGGTTTCAACATTATGAATATGTGTATCACTACTATCAAGATTCATCAAAAATAGACCACTCTTCAAGGGTGCATGACCATAAAAGATATTACTCATATAAATAGAACAACCATTATTCTCTGATTTAAATGAATAACCATCTCGCATCAAACAAGATCCAGATATAATGTTCATGCTCAACGTTGGCACCAAATAACAATTATTTAGGTCTAAAACTAATCCTGAAGGTAGATGTAGAGGTAGCGTGACGACTGTGATCACATCGACTTTGGAACCATTTCCCACGCGCATCGTCACCTCGTCCTTTGCCAGTGTTCGCTTAATCCGTAGTCCCTGTTTCGAGTTGCAAATGTTAGCAACAAAACCAATATCAAATACCCAGGTGCTACTGCGAGGTCTAGTAAGGTACACATCAATAACAAGTATATCACATATACCTTTGTTCACCTTGCCGTCCTTCTTATCCGCCAAATACTTGGGGCAGTTCCGCTTCCAGTGTCCAGTCTGCTTGCAGTAGAAGCACTCAGTTTCAGGCTTAGGTCCAGATTTGGGTTTCTTCTTGAAGTTCCCCTTCTTCTTCCCTTTGCCCTTTTTCTTGAAAATGGCGGTCTTGTTGACCATCAACACTTGATGCTCCTTCTCGATTTCTACCTCCGCAGCCTTTAGCATTGCGAAGAGCTCGGGAATTGTCTTATCCATCCCTTGCATGTTATAGTTCATCACGAAGCTCTTGTAGCTTGGTGGCAGTGATTGAAGAACTCTGTCAATGACACTATCAACAGGAAGATTAACTCCTAGTTGAGTCAAGTGATTATGATACCCAGACATTTTGAGTATATGTTCACTGACAGAACTATTCTCCTCCATCTTGCAGCTATAAAATTTATTGGATACTTCATATCTCTCAATTCGGGCATTTGCTTGAAATATTAACTTAAACTCCTGGAACATCTCATATGCTCCATGACGTTCAAAACGTCGTTGAAGTCCCGATTCTAAGCCGTAAAGCATGGCACACTGAACTATCGAGTAGTCATCAACTTTGCTCTGCCAGACGTTCATAACATCTAGTGTTGCTCCAGCAGCAGGCCTGGCACCTAGCGGCGCTTCTAGGACGTAATTCTTCTGTGTAGGAATGAGGATAATCCTCAAGTTACGGACCCAGTCCGTGTAATTGCTACCATCATCTTTCAACTTTGCTTTCTCAAGGAAGGCATTAAAATTCAACGGAACAACAGCACGGGCCATCTATCTACAATCAAACATAGACAAGAAAGATACTATCAAGTACTAAGTTCATGATAAATTTAAGTTCAATTAATCATATTACTTAAGAACTCCCACTTAGAAAGACATCCCTCTAATCTTCTAAGTGATCACGTGATCCAAATCAACTAAACCATAACCGATCATCACGTGAAATGGAGTAGCTTTCAATGGTGAACATCAATATGTTGATCATATCTACTATATGATTCACACTCGACCTTTCGGTCTCAGTTTTCCAAGGCCATATCTGCATATGCTAGGCTCGTCAAGTTTAACCTGAGTATTCTGCGTGTGCAAAACTGGCTTGCACCCGTTGTAGATGGACGTAGAGCTTATCACACCCAATCATTGGTGTCTGGGCACGACGAACTTTGGCAACGGTGCATACTCAGGGAGAACACTTTTATCTTGAAATTTAGTGAGAGATCATCTTATAATGCTACCGTCAATCAAAGCAAGATAAGATGCATAAAAGATAAACATCACATGCAATCAATATAAGTGATATGATATGGCCATCATCATCTTGTGCTTGTGATCTCCATCTCCGAAGCACCGTCATGATCACCATCGTCACCGGCGCGACACCTTGATCACCATCGTAGCATCGTTGTCGTCTCGCCAATCTTATGCTTCCACGACTATCGCTACCACTTAGTGATAAAGTAAAGAATTACAGCGCAATTGCATTGCATACAATAAAGCGACAACCATATGGCTCCTGCCAGTTGCCGATAACTCAGTTACAAAACATGATCATCTCATACAATAAAATTTAGCATCATGTCTTGACCATATCACATCACAACATGCCCTGCAAAAACAAGTTAGAAGTCCTCTACTTTGTTGTTGCAAGTTTTACGTGGCTGCTACGGGCTTTAGCAAGAACCGTTCTTACCTACGCATCAAAACCACAACTATAGTTTGTCAAGTTGGTGCTGTTTTAACCTTCGCAAGGATCGGGCGTAGCCACACTCGGTTCAACTAAAGTTGGAGAAACTGACACCCGCCAGCCACCTGTGTGCAAAGCAAGTCGGTAGAACCAGCCTCGCGTAAGCGTACGCGTAATGTCGGTCCGGGCCGCTTCATCCAACAATACCGCCGAACCAAAGTATGACAGGCTGGTAAGCAGTATGACTTATATCGCCCACAACTCACTTGTGTTCCACTCGTGCATATAACATCAATGCATAAAACCTGGCTCGGATGCCACTGTTGGGGAACATAGTAATTTCAAAAAAATTCCTACGCACATGCAAGATCATGGTGATGCATAGCAACGAGAGGGGAGAGTGTGATCTCATATTCCACACGTTCAGCTCGATGACGTCCCGCGAACTCCGATCCAGCAGAGCTTCACAGGAGAGTTCCGTCAGCACGACGCCATGGTGACGGTGATGATGTTGCTACCAACGCAGGGCTTCACCTAAGCACCGCTACGATATGACCGATGTGGAATATGATGGAGGGGGGCACCGCACACGGCTGGGAGAGATCAACTAATCAACTTGTGTGTCTAGAGGTGCCCCCTGCCCCTGTATATAAAGGAGCAAGGGGGGAGGCCGGCCGGCCCTCTATGGGCGCGCCAGGAGGAGGAGTCCTCCTCCTAGTAGGAGTAGGACTCCCCTTTCCTACTCCTACTAGGAGGAGGAAAGGAAGGAGGAGAAGGAGAAGGAAGGAGAAGGAGGATAAGGAGGAAAGGGGGGCCGGCCCCCTAGTCCAATTCGGTTTGGGCTAGGGGGGCCGCACGCCCTGCCTCCTCTCTTCCACCACTTGGCCCATGAGGCCCATTACTTCTTCCTCGTATTCCCGTAACTCCCCGGTACCCCCAAAAATACCCGAATCACTCGGAACCTTCGCGATGTCCGAATATAGTCGTCCAATATATCGATCTTTACGTCTCAACCATTTCGAGACTCCTTGTCATGTCCCTGATCTCATACGGGACTCCGAACTACCTTCGGTACATGAAATCACATAAACTCATAATACAATCGTCACCGAAACTTTGAGCGTGCGGACCCTACGGGTTCGAGAACTATGTAGACATGACCGAGACATGTCTCTGGTCAATAACCAATAGCGGAACCTGGATGCTCGTATTGGCTCTCACATATTCTACGAAGATCTTTATCGGTCAGACCGCATAACAACATACGTTGTTCCCTTTGTCATCGGTATGTTACTTGCCCGAGATTCGATCGTCGGTATCTCAATACCTAGTTCAATCTCGTTACTGGCAAGTCTCTTTACTCGTTCCGTAATACATCATCCCACAACTAACTTATTAGTTGCAATGCTTGCAAGGCTTAAGTGATGTGCATTATCGAGAGGGCCCAGAGATACCTCTCCGACAATCGGAGTGACAAATCCTAATCTCAAAATATGCCAACCCAACAAGTACCTTCAGAGACACCTGTAGAGCACCTTTATAATCACCCAGTTACGTTGTGACGTTTGGTAGCACACAAAGTGTTCCTCCGGTAAACGGGAGTTGCATAATCTCATAGTCATAGGAACATGTATAAGTTATGAAGAAAGCAATAGCAACAAACTAAACGATCAAGTGCCAAGCTAATGGAATGGGTCAAGTCAATCACATCATTCTCCTAATGATGTGATCCCGTTAATCAAATGACAAATCATGTCTATGGCTAGGAAACATAACCATCTTCGATTAACGAGCTAGTCAAGTAGAGGCATACTAGTGACACTCTGTTTGTCTATGTATTCACACATGTATTATGTTTCCGGTTAATACAATTCTAGCATGAATAATAAACATTTATCATGATATAAGGAAATAAATAATAGCTTTATTATTGCCTGTAGGGCATATTTCCTTCAGGTCATGCAATCGATCTAACCTACCGCTACAAAAAAGCTCGGACTAATACTATATACATGGGGGAAATACTTCTGATGATATGGTGGTCGACTAGAAATTTTGATTGGTGGAAGAATCCATGATATCTGCTCTAGCTTCATGTTCATAATCATCATCACTATCGGGGTCGGGGCCGGTGTCGGTGATGATGATGTAGTCTTTGGGGTGGTTGTCCTCCTCAGGTGCGGGATCTCCCATGAATATTCCTAGCTTCTTCTTCAGGTCTTCAATCTTCTCCAGTAGTACTGCAATTTCCTCTTCATATCCATCGCGTGTAGACTTGAGTTCCTCTTCTAGCTCCATGTTCCTGGTCATCACCTTCTTCATGTCTGTCATGCTGGCGCACATCTGGTTCTCCTGGCGACAAATGTGTTGGTTTAACTCCTAGATGTAGGCTGCAATGGATTTGTCCTTCCTGGGGCAAATCATCTCCCATTGCTCATCTCGGCATCCACATATCTGGTAGATGGTGCCCTTAAGATCCTTGTGGTATACCTCACCAGTGCGTCACATGGCCATGTGGAATTCCATGCTCTTTCCTAGAATCCAGGTTGGTGCATCAAAAGAAAACTCTATGGGCTCAGCAACTGGTGTGAATGTCATTCCTGGAACATGTACTCAAATTGTCCAGCGCTCTTCTTCAAGTAGAGTGGTGGTGTAGGTCCTCGTGAAGCTCAGTATTCTGATGCTCAGGTACTTAGTGGCCTCCTTCAAGTGTCATCCAAAAGGAGTGTCTTCATCCGGTTGAGCAAACTTGTTCCTCGGGTCCGCCATCAATAGAGTAGAAAATGGATAGGAGTCAGAAATGAGTAGAGAAGAATGTCCTATGGCTCATCCTAGTGGTCGCGTCCTACAATCAGCGTGTGCTCTAATACCATCTTGTAGCGATCTGACCTCAGACGGTCAAATCTCTATGCATAAGTGTCATCCCTGGATCGATAATGCTGACACACACAGTACTCGAGGATTTATAACAGAGTGCAATCACACACTTATTACATCCAATATCTCAAACAGAGTACTTATTACAATAATATGGCTGAAGGCCATCTAAATAAGATAATTGTGGAAGCTTCGAAGGTAAATGAGTCCATCAACTCCAACGGCATAGCTAAGTGCATGACAACGACCTAGCGCACCTTACTCTTCGTCTGAAAACTCTACAACATAATATGTTACAGCCTGTGTAGGTCAGCACATGGAATATGCTGGCAAGATAACACTATAGAGCAATGAAAAAATAACAACTATCACTACATGCATATATGGCTGGTGGAGGCTCTATGGTTATCATTTTGCGTAAAGCCAGTTTCTCCCTAGAACAAAGGAATATATTTTATTTAACTACAAGTTGGTTGAAATTATTGAGAAGGTTCCTGCAAGTCAATCCCAAATTAATATTCAATAACCCCACAAATTAAATTAAGTAAAGTGATGAGATCAAATCAACAATTCAAGTACCAGATACTCAAGAGGTCCATAATCGGGGACACGGCTAACCATGATTAGTTTGTACACTCTGCAAAAAGAATCAATCGAATCGGAGCTACGAATCTCAAATTGCGATCAAAAGAAGTTCGAAAACAAATCTGCTTGAAACCCCAATTTTAATTTGTCAAAACCATGTTCAAGTTGATTATATGGAAAGAGGGGAACACGACGAATATTTTGGCATTGGTTTCACTAGATTTGGATGAGTGAGCAAAAAGTAATGAGGGTTTGAAGATCACAGACTAATCTGTGATAAAAGTATTCATGAATAGGTCCCTGGCCAAAAAAATAAACAGAAAAGAAAAAACCTAACGAACGAACGTTCACTAACAGGAACTAACGAACGAAAACCATTCGTTAATAGAAACTAACCGACAAACATTCGCTAAATAACCTAATAAATAGAAAAACCAATCTAACCAAAACCGAAAGAAAATCGAGGAAAACAGAATGGTTTTTACCGGTTTACCGAAGAAAAACGATGGCGGCGTCAATGACGAGATCCAGCGCGGCTTCGGAGGGCAAGGCGACGTCGACGGCGGGGCGATGCGGCGGCAGGGGCTGCGCGGTCGCGGGCGGTGGCAACGCGAGGCAGCGGCGGCGACGGGCAGCAACGGTGGCGGGTGGTGAGGAGAAGGCGGCGGGGGCGGCTGCTTATAAAGAGCCGGGAGGCGTGTGGCTTGCGGAAGGGGGCGGCGCGTGGGAGTCCAGCTCAGACTCTGAGCGGAGGCAGTGCCCGGGACTCTCTCGAGCGGTATAAATATATTCAACCACATAAAGTTTTAAAAATACAGATACTTTTTTCAATTCCATGATAAAATCATTTATTTCACAAAAAATAAAACATCGTGTATGTATAAAAAAAGTGACATCCATGGAACAAAGATAAAACAAAAAATGAATAGAAAAAATTAAAGAAAAGCAGAAGGCAAATAAACTAAAGAATGATAAACAAAAATAGAAAAGAAACAAAAAAGGCAATGAAAATCAATGTATCTTGGAAAAGAGTTCAAAACCATAGTAACCCGAATCAAGTCTTGAAAATCACACCACACAAAAAAGAACTAGAGGTAAACCAAAAAGAACCGAGGAGGAAATAACACTCATCCTATTGAAACATATTTTTTTATGATAGTGTCACACGTGTGGCATGAACACATGGCAACTTTGAACATTTTTTATGACAAATTTAGTGACACGAGGATAACAACTTTTCAGATGGCTAGTTTAGGGGTTCTTTTTTGGGGAGGGTTGTTTTTTTCGGATGTCAATTTTAATTGTAAAAAAACGTGAGGCCGGAGTGCTTCGTACCACATGCATGACACTTATCATTTGGGTTTTTTGGCTAGCTTCTCCTAAATCCGGGTTATTATTTATTTTCATTTTTCCGTGGGGGAGGGGGACTGTTGGAGATGCTATTGAGGAACGCAGTATTTCAAAAAAATCCTACGATCACACAAGATCTATCTAGGAGATGCATAGCAACGAGAGGGGGAGAGTATGTCTACGTACCCTCGTAGACCGAAAGCGGAAGCGTTAAGAAACACAGTTGATGTAGTTGAACGTATTCGTGATCCAACCGATCAAGTACCGAACGCACGTCACCTCCGTGATCTGCACACATTCAGCTCAGTGACGTCCCTCGTACTCTTGATCCAGCTAAGGCCGAGGGATAGTTTCGTCAGCACGACGGCGTGATGATGGTGATGATGAAGTTACCAACTCGGGGCTTCGCCTAAGCACTACAACGATATGACCGAGGTGGAATTCTGTGGAGGGGGGCACCGCACACGGCTAAACAATCAACTTGTGTGTCTATGGGGTGCCCCCCTCCCCCGTATATAAAGGAGGGGAGGAGGGGAGGGCCGGCCCTCTCTATGGCGTGCCCAAGGGGGAGTCCTACTCCCAGTAGGAGTATGTTTCCCTCCTTCCCTAATTGGAGTAGGAGAAGAAGGAAGAGGGGGAGAGAGGGAAGAAAAGTGGGCCGGGCACCAAATCAATTCAGATTGGGCCTGGGGGGCGCCCTCCACCTGGCCGCCTCCTCCTCTCTCCCACTAAGGCCCAATAAGGCCCATTGACTCCTCGGGGGGTTCTGGTAACCCCCCGGTACTCCCGTAAATGCCCAAATTCATTCGGAACCATTCTGATGTCCAAACATAGCCTTCCAATATATTGATCTTTATATCTTGAGCATTTAGAGACTCCTCGTCATGTCCATGATCACAGTCGGGACTCCAAAAAACCTTCTGTACAACAAAACACATAAACTCATAATACCGATCGTCATCGAACGTTAAGCGTGCGGACCCTACAGGTTCGAGAACTATGTAGACATGACCGAGACTCACTTCTGGTCAATAACCAATAGCGGAACCTGGATACTCATATTGGTTCCTACATAATATACGAAGATCTTTATCGGTCAAACACTCAACAAACACCATCGAAGACACCTGTAGAGCATCTTTATAGTTACCCAGTTACATTGTGATGTTTGATAGCACACTAAGTGTTCCTCCGGTATTCGGGAGTTGCATAATCTCATAGTCATAGGAACATGTATAAGTCATGGAGAAAGCAATAGAAATAAACTAAACGATCATAGTGCTAAGCTAACGGATGGGTCAAGTCAATCACATCATTCTCTAATGATGTGACCCCGTTCAGCAAATGACAACTCATGTCAATGGTTAGGAAACTTAACCATGTTTGATTAACGAGCTAGTCAATAGAGGCATACTAGTGACATTCTGTTTGTCTATGTATTCACACATGTACTAAGTTTCCGGTTAATACAATTCTAGCAGAATAATTAACATGTATCATGATATAGGAAAATATAAATAACAACTTTATTATTGCCTCTAGGGCATATTTCCTTCAGTCTCCCACTTGCACTAGAGTCAATAATCTAGATTACATTGTAATGATTCTAACACCCATGGAGTCTTGGTGCTGATCATGTTTTGCTCATGAGAGAGGCTTAGTCAACGGGTCTGCAACATTTAGATCCCTATGTATCTTGCAAATCTCTATGTCTCCCTCCTTGACTTGATCGCGGATGGAATTGAAGCGTCTATTGATGTGCTTTGTTCTCTTGTGAAATATGGATTCCTTTGCCAAGGCAATTGCACCTGATGCACTAGGTATGACACCTAGATCCGATATGAACTCCTTCATCCAGACTCCTTCATTTGTTGCTTCCGAAGCAGCTATGTACTCCGCTTCACACGTACATCCCGCCACGATGCTCTGCTTGGAACTGCACCAACTGATAGCTCCACCATTCAATAAAAATACATATCCGGTTTGTGACTTAGAGTCATCTGGATCAGTGTCAAAGATTGCATTGATGTAACCATTTATGACGAGCTCTTTGTCACCTCCATAAACGAGAAACATATCCTTAGTCCTTTTCAGGTATTTTAGGATGTTCTTGACCGCTGTTCAGTGATCCACTCCTGGATTACTTTGGTACCTCCCTGCTAAACTAATATCAAGGCTCATATCAGGTCTGGTACATAGCATTGCATACATGATAGAACCAATGGCTGAAGCATAGGGAATGACTTTCATTTTCTCTCTATCTTCTGCAGTGGTCGGGCATTGAGTCTGGCTCAACTTCACACCTTGTAACATAGGCAAGAACCCTTTCTTTGCTTGATCCATTTTGAACTTCTTCAAAACTTTACCAAGGTATGTGTTTTGTGAAAGTCCAATTAAGTGTCTTGATCTATCTCTATAGATCTTGATGCCCAATATATAAGCAGCTTCACCGAGGTCTTTCATTGAAAAATTCTTATTCAAGTACCCTTTTATGCTATTCAGAAATTCAGCATCATTTCTGATCAGCAATATGTCATCCACATATAATATCAGAAATGCTACAGAGCTCCCACTCACTTTCTTGTAAATACAGGCTTCTCCAAAAGTTTGTACAAAACCATATGCTTTGATCACACTATCAAAGCATATATTCCAACTCCGGGAGGCTTGCACACTTTGTTAGCATCTTTTGGATCGAAAAAAACCTTCCGGTTGCATCATATACAACTCTTCTTTAAGATATCCATTAAGGAATGCAGTTTTGACATCCATTTGCCAAATTTCATAATCATAAAATGCGGCAATAGCTAACATGATTCGAACGAACTTAAGCATAACGGGTGAGAAGGTCTCATCATAATCATCTCCTTGAACTTGTCGAAAACCTTTTGCAACAAGTCGAGCTTTGTAGACAGTAATATTACCATCATCGTCAGTGTTCTTCTTGAAGATCCATTTATTCTCTATGGCTTGTCGATCATCGGGCAAGTCAACCAAAGTCCACACTTTGTTCTCATACATGGATCCCATCTCAGATTTCATGGACTCAAACCATTTTGCGGAATCTAGGCTCATCATCGCTTCCTCATAGTTCGTAGGTTTGTCATGGTCAAGTAACATAACTTCTAGAACATGATTACCGTACCACTCTGGTGCGGATTTTACTCTAGTTGACCTACGAGGTTCAGTAGTAACTTGATCAGAAGTTTCATGATCATCATCATTAGCTTCCTCACTTACTGGTGTAGGAATCACTGGAACTAATTTCTGTGGTAAACTACTTCCCAATAAGGGAGCAGGTACAGTTACCTCATCAAGTTCGACTTTCCTCCCACTCACTTCTTTCAAGAGAAACACCTTCTCTAGAAAGGATCCATTCTTAGCAACAAATATGTTGCCTTCGGATCTGTGATAGAAGGTGTACCCAACAGTCTCTTTTGGGTATCCTATGAAGACACATTTCTCCAATTTGGGTTCGATCTTATCAGGTTGAAGCTTTTTCACATAAGCATCGCAGCCCCAAACTTTAAGAAACCACAACCTGGGTTTCTTACCAAACCACAGTTCATAAGGTGTCATCTCAACGGATTTCGATGGTGCCCTATTTAACGTGAATACAGCCGTTTCTAAATCAGTAAGAGACATCATAGATCGCACCATATCTAATAAAGTGCGGTTACGACGTTTAGAGACACCATTACACTATGGTATTCCAGGTGGCGTGAGTTGCGAAACTATTCTGCATTGTTTCAAATGAAGACCATGAAGGAAATATGCCCTACATTCAATAATAAAGTTGTTATTTATATTTCCTTATATCATGATAAATGTTTATTATTCATGCTAGAATTGTATTAACCGGAAACTTAGTACATGTGTGAATACATAGACAAACAGAGTGTCACTAGTATGCCTCTACTTGACTAGCTCGTTGATCAAAGATGGTTAAGTTTCCTAGCGATGGACAAAGAGTTGTCATTTGAAAAACGGGATCACATCATTAGAGAATGATGTGATTGACTTGACCCATCTGTTAGCTTAGCACGATGATCGTTTAGTTTACTGCTATTGCTTTCTCCATAACTTATACATGTTCCTATGACTATGAGATTATGCAACTCCCGAATACCTGAGGAACACTTAGTGTGCTATCAAATGTCACAACATAACTAGTAGAACATAAAGATGTTCTACATGTGTCTCTGATGGTGTTTGTTGAGTTGGCATAGATCGAGATTAGGATTTGTCACTCCGTGTATCAGAGAGGTATCTCTGGGCCTTCTCGGTAATGCACATCACTATAAGCCTTGCAAGCAATGTGACTAATGAGTTAGTTACTGGATGTTTCATTACGGAATGAGTAAAGAGACTTGCCGGTAACGAGATTAAACTAGGTATTGAGATACCGCCGATCGAATCTTGGGCAAGTAACATACCGATGACAAAGGGAACAACGTATGTTGTTATGCGGTTTGACCGATAAAGATCTTCGTCGAATATATAGGAACCAATATGAGCATCCAGTTTCCGCTATTGGTTATGGACCGGAGATGAGTCTCGGTCATGTCTACATAGTTCTCGAACCCGTAGGGTCCCCATGCTTAACATTCCGTGATGATCGGTATTTTGAGTGTATGTGTTTTGATGTACTGAAGGTTGTTCGGAGTCCCGGCTATGATCACGGACATGACGAGGAGTCTCAAAATGGTCGAGACATAAAGGTCGATATATTGGATGACTATGTTTGGACATCGGAATGGTTCCTGGTGAGTTCGGGCATATACCGGAGTACCGGAGGTTACCGGAACCCCCCGGGAAGTATATGGGCCTTATTGGGCCATAGTGGGAGAGCGGAGAAGGGAGCCTAGGAGGGGGCGTGCCCGCCAAGCCCAATCCGAATTGGGTGGGGGCCGACCCCCCTTTCCTTCCCCCTCTCCCCCCCTTCCTTCCTCTCCTAATCCAACTAGGGAAGGGGGGAATCCTGTGGGAGTAGGACTCCCTTGGGTGCGCCATAGAGAGCCGGCCCCTCCCCCTCCTCCACTCCTTTATATACGGGGGAGGGGGGCACCCCATAGACACACAAGTTGACAATTGTCTTACCCGTCTGCGGTGCCCCCCTCCACCATAATCCACCTCGGTCATATCATTGCAGTGCTTAGGCGAAGCCCTGTTTTGGTAGCTTCATCATCACCGTCATCACGCCGTCGTGCTGACGAAACTCTCCCTTGACACTCAGCTGGATCTAGAGTTCATGGGACGTCACCGAGCTGAACGTGTGCAGATTGCAGAGGCGTCGTACCTTCGGTGCTAGGATCGGTCGGATCATGAAGACGTTCGACTACATCAACCACGTTGTCATAACGCTTCCGCTTATGGTCTACGAGGGTACGTGGACAACACTCTTCCCCTCTCGTTGCTATGCATCACCATGATAGATCTTGCGTGTGCGTAGGAAAATTTTGAAATTACTGCGTTCCCCAACAGTGGCATCCCAGCCAGGTCTATGAGTAGATGTTATATGCACGAGTAGAACACAAAGGAGTTGTGGGAGTGGGTATATACATTTTGCTTGCCGTCACTAGTTGATTCTTGATTCATTGGTATTATTGGATGAAGCGGCTCAGACCAACATTACGCGTACACTTACGTGAGACTGGTTCTACCGACGTGCTTCGCACACAGGTGGCTGGTGGGTGTCAGTTTCTCCAACTTTAGTTGAATCGGATTCAATGAACAGGGTTCTTTCTGAAGATCAAAAAGCAATCACTATACCGCGTTGTTGTTTTTGATGCATTGGTAAGAACGGTTCTTGCTTAGACCATAGCAGCCACGTAAAACTTGCAACAACAAAGTAGAGGACGTCTAACTTGTTTTTGCAGGGCATGTTGTGATGTGATATGGTCAAGACATGATGCTAAATTTTATTGTATGAGATGATCATGTTTTGTAACAAAGTTATCAGCAACTGGCAGGATCAAGGTGTCAATAACAACGACGCTTCGATGGAGATCAAGGTGTCAAGCCAGTGATGATGATGATCATGACGGTGCTTTGGAGATGGAGATCAAAGGAACAAGATGATGATGGCCATATCATATCACTTATATTGATTGCATGTGATGTTTATCCTTTATGCATCTTATTTTGCTTAGTTCGGCGGTAGCATTATAAGATGATCTCTCACTAAGGTATAAGTGTTCTCCCTGAGTATGCACCGTTGCTATAGTTTGTCATGCCAAGACACCACGTGATGATCGGGTGTGATAAGCTCTATGTTCACATACAAGGGGTGCAAGCCAGTTTTGCACACGCGGAATACTCGGGTTAAACTTGACGATCCTAGCATATGCAGATATGGCCTCGGAACACTAAGACCGAAAGGTCGAGCGTGAATCATATAGTAGATATGATCAACATTGTGATGTTCACCATTGAAAACTACTCCATCTCACATGATGATCGGACATGGTTTAGTTGATATGGATCACGTGATCACTTAGATGATTAGAGGGATGCCTATCTAAGTGGGAGTTCTTAAGTAATTTGATTAATTGAACTTTAATTTATCATGAACTTTGTACCTGATAGTATTTTGCATGTCTATGTTGTTGTAGATAGATGGCCCGTGCTGTTGTTCCGTTGAATTTTAATGCGTTCCTAGAGAAAGCTAGGTTGAAACATGATGGTAGCAATTACACGGACTGGGTCCGTAACTTGAGGATTATCCTCATTGCTACACAGAAGAATTACGTCCTGGAGGCACCGCTAGGTGACAAACCCAATGCAGGAGCAACGCCAGATGTTATGAACACCTGGCAGAGTAAAGCTGATGACTACTCGATAGTTCAGTGTGCCATGCTTTACGGCTTAGAACCGGGACTTCAATGATGTTTTGAATGTCATGGAGCATATGAGACGTTCCAGGAGTTGAAGTTAATATTTCAATTAAATGCCCGAATTGAGAGATATGAAGTCTCCAATAAATTCTTCAGGTGCAAAATGGAGGAGAATAGTTCTTTCAGTGAACATATACTCAGAATGTCTGGGTACCACAACCACTTGACTCAGCTGGGAGTTAATCTTTCTACTGATAGTGTCATTGACAGAGTTCTTTAATCACTGCCACCAAGCTACAAGAGCTTTGTGATGAACTATAATATGCAAGGGATGGGTAAGACGATTCCCAAGCTCTTCGCAATGCTAAAGGCGGCGGAGGTAGAAATCAAGAAGGAGCATCAAGTGTTGATGGTCAAGAAGACCACCAGTTTCAAGAAAAAGGGTAAAGGGAAGAAGGGGAACTTCAAGAAGAACGGCAAGCAAGTTGCTGCTCAAGTGAAGAAGCCCAAGTCTAGACCTAAGCCTGAGACTGAGTGCTTTGATGTCTACTACACAACCTTCTGCTTGTAGACGTTGTTGGGCATGCAAGTGTAGAGGTTTGTAGGACAGTAGCAAATTTCCCTCAAGTGGATGACCTAAGGTTTATCAATCCATGGGAGGCGTAGGATGAAGATGGTCACGTTCATTGGTTATTGAAATGATCACGTTCCTTGCAAAGTTCACAAGTAGGGCTAAGAATGTTTACATTTTCAGCACAAACATCTAGCCTTTCTTGCAACCATTTAGTTTCCAAATACTTATGCCTCTTGCAAAATCTATTTTCCCTAATTGGTGTGTACTTGCAAGCTCTATGCACTCCACAAAAATCTACATGCTTATAAGAGACATTTCCATCATGACTAGTGCAATCATCATTAGTACTATGGATATTCAAAGAGTTCATACTAACAACATTGCAATCATGCTCATCATTGAAAGATCTAGTGCCAAACATTTTATAGATTTCTTCTCCTAGCACTTGAGCACAATTTTCCTTTCCATCATTCTCACGAAAGATATTAAAAAGATGAAGCGTATGAGACAAACTCAATTCCATTTTTTGTAGTTTTCTTTTATAGACTAAACTAGTGATAAAACAAGAAACTAAAAGATTCGACTGCAAGATCTAAAGATATACCTTCAAGCACTCACCTCCCCGGCAACGGTGCCAGAAAAGAGCTTGATGTCTACTACACAACCTTCTTCTTGTAGACGTTGTTGGGCCTCCAAGTGCAGAGGTTTGTAGGACAGTAGCAAATTTCCCTCAAGTGGATGACCTAAGGTTTATCAATCTGTGGGAGGCGTAGGATGAAGATGGTCTCTCTCAAACAACCCTGCAACCAAATAACAAAGAGTCTCTTGTGTCCCCAACACACCCAATACAATGGTAAATTGTATAGGTGCACTAGTTCGGCGAAGAGATGGTGATCCAAGTGCAATATGGATAGTAGATATAGGTTTTTGTAATATGAAAATATAAAAACAGCAAGGTAACTAATGATAAAAAAGTGAGGACAAACGGTATTGCAGTGCGTTGAAACAACGAACAATTGTATTCGTGCCCCTAGTTGGGTCACGCTCGACTGATTTGCCCCTATTTTTTCAACAATTGCGGTTTTGCCCAGCTCACTTCACTCGCCTTGTGTTTTTGCCCTTTCGGGGCAGTTCCGACCAATCATGGTTCGCCACATGGCGATTGCTCACTGGTTGGAACCGCCCCAGAAGGGCAAAAACACAAGGCGAGTGAAGTGAGCTGGGCAAAACCGCAATTGTTGAAAAAATAGGGGCAAATCCGTCGAGCGTGACCCAACTACGGGCACGAATACAAAATCCCTTGAAACAAGGCCTAGGGTTCATACTTTCACTAGTGCAAGTTCCCTCAAGAATAATAGCATAATTGGATCATATAACTATCCCTCAACATGCAACAAAGAGTCACTCCAAAGTCACTAATAGCAGAGAACAAACGAAGAGATTATTGTAGGGTATGAAACCACCTCAAAGTTATCCTTTCTGATCGATCTATTCAAGAGTCCGTAGTAAAATAACATGACGCTATTCTTTCCGTTCGATCTATCATAGAGTTTGTACTATAATAACACCTTAAGACACAAATCAACCAAAACCCTAATGTCACCTAGATACTCCATTGTCACCTCAAGTACCCGTGGGTATGATTATATGATATGCATCACACGATCTCGGATTCATCTATTCAACCAACACAAAGAACTTCAAAGAGTGCCCCAAAGTTTCTACCAGAGAGTCAAGACGAAAACGTGTGCCAACCCATATGCATAAGTTCACGAGGTCACGGAACTCGCAAGTTGATCACCAAAACATACATCAAGTGGATCACATGACATCCCATTGTCACCACAGATAAGGACGTGCAAGACATACATCAAGTGTTCTCAAATCCTCAAAGACTCAATCCGATAAGATAACTTGAAAGGGAAAACTCAATTCATCACAAGAGAGTAGAGGGGGAGAAACATCATAAGATCCAACTATAATAGCAAAGCTCGCGATACATCAAGATCGCATCACCTCAAGAACACGAGAGAGAGAGAGAGAGAGAGAGAGAGAGAGATCAAACACATAGCTATTGGTACATACGCTCAGCCCTGAGGGTGGACTACTCCCTCCTCGTCATGGAGAGCACTTGGATGATGAAGATGGCCACCGGAGAGGCATTCCCCCCTCCAGCAGGGTGCCGGAATGGGTCTAGATTGGTTTTCGGTGGCTACGGAGGCTTCTAGCGGCGGAACTCCCAATCTATTCTGCTCCCCGCTGTTTTTTAGGTTATATGGACATATATAGGCAAAAGAAGTTGGTCAGGGGAGACACGAGGGGCCCACGAGGGTGGGGGCGCGCCCAGGGGGCAGGCGCGCCTCCCTGCCTCGTGGCCACCTTGAAGTTTCCGTGACGTAAACTCTAAGTCTCCTGGATTGCTTCCGTTCCAAAAATAACTTTCCCGAAGGTTTCATTCCGTTTGGACTCCGTTTGATATTCCTTTTCTTCAAAACACTGAAATAGGAAAGAAAACAACAATTTGGGTTGGGCTTCTGGTTAATAGGTTAGTCCCAAAAGTAATATAAAAGTGTATAATAAAGCCCATAAACATCCAAAACAGATAATATAATAACATGGAACAATCAAAAATTATAGATATGTTGGAAACGTATCAGCATCCCCAAGGTTAATTCCTGCTCGTCCTCGAGTAGGTAAATGATAAAAATAGAATTTTTGATGTGGAATGATTTCTAGAATATTCTTCAATGTATTTTTCTCTATTGTGGCATGAATGTTCAGATCCGAAAGATTCAAGGTAAAAGTTTAATATTGACATAGAAATAATAATACTTCAAGCATACTAACTAAGAAATCATGTCTTCTCAAAATAACATGGCCAAAGAAAGCTATCCCTACAGAATCATATAGTCTGGCTATGCTCTATCTTCATCACACAAAATATTTAATTCATGCACAACCCCGATGACAAGCCAAGCAATTGTTTTATACTTTTGATGTTCTCAAACTTTTTCAATCTTCACGCAATACATGAGCGTGAGCCATGGATATAGCACTATAGGTGGAATAGAATGGTGGTTGTGGAGAAGACAAAAAAACGGAATATAGTCTCACATCAACTAGGCGTATCAATGGGTGTCGGTGTCCTGGACTAGGGGGTACTCACCACGTCGTCTCCCGATCTATTAGATTGGGCCGAGGACCCCCATGGCCGTATACTCATGGGCCAGTTCGGACAGCCGCCGCATACAAGGAAGATTCCACAAGACTTGGCGATCAAGACAAGGACTTCTCCCAACCGGCATATTTGGCTAGGACTCTTGTTAACCTAGGCCTCTGGTGCAATATATAAACCAGGGCCAGGCTAGTCGATAGATCAGATAGACAACTTCATCATACAACAATCATACCATAGGCTAGCTTCTAGGGTTTAGCCTCTCTGATCTCATGGTAGATCTACTCTTGTACTACCCATATCATCAATATTAATCAAGCAGGACGTAGGGTTTTACCTCCATCAAGAGGGCCCGAACCTGGGTAAAACATCGTGTCCCCTGCCTCCTGTTACCATCGATCCTAGACGCATAGTTCGGGACCCCCTACCCGAGATCCGCCGGTTTTGACACCGACATTGGTGCTTTCATTGAGAGTTCCGCTGTGTGATCGACAAAAGGATCGATGGCTCGCCTGCAGATCAACTGCGACTTCAGTGTCTTCGTCACTAGTTCGATTGGTCACCTTGGTTCGACCAAGAATTGCGCCCTGTGTTCGGATCACCATGTTCGGACGAGGGCCTTCATCAAACATCAACTCCGATCTCTATCAAGATCACGGAGGAATCATCTATGGAGCTCGGGGGCTCAACGTCAACATTGCCCTCAAGCGACCGTGCTGTTTTTTTGGACAGCGAACTCGTATCTGCCGCCACCACCTCCTCGAGTATCGCTTTGACGATCGCTTTGGTGGAATTGTGCGGAATCGGGTCTATAACAACCCTGGAAAATTTCGTCGAGTTCCGATGGAGGAATCTCTGGCAATCCACGATATACCGGAGCCCTGTCAAATCCGGATGGAAATTTGGATAAGTACAGGGCGTGGTGTCCAGCTTCTAGCTCGGACGTCCTTTGGAAGATCCAACCGTTGATCGTCTGTGGAATTCCTATATCTACCACCTCTCATAATTTCAGCTCGATCCGACCGTCCAAACTCCGGGAACCTTCCGATTAGTGCATCACTTTTCGGATCTATTTTCTACGCGAAAACGAATCCGACCCGAGTTCATCTTTTTTATGAACGGGATTTCAGACATCCCTTTTAAAGGAAGTTTTGTATGGGGTATTGTGTTTTGTTCCCGAACACACCCCACTAACTTTAAGATCTTTTGAACATGACCTTCAACATCATGCTGGTGTCAAACCAGTCCTGCAATATTACTCCATGGCTGCCGACCTGCGCTAGACACGTCGTCACTTTAGCCGAGCTCAACTTCTTCGAATCATCATCTCGGCAAGCCGAATAAGAGTCCGGCATCGCCAAGGATAAATCATCGTCAACATCGCCGCCCCACGGATTATATGGAGCGGGCATACCAGCATCGCCACACGGTCGCTTCATCAAGCCGACATCGACCACGTCACGACCTACATCGACAGGGCCGCACTATTGCTTCTTCAAGCTGGTGTCCATCACGCCGACCTACTTCGACTCAACGGCTGACATCGAGGCTTCGACATCTCGGCTGGACCGGGGGCTTCGTCATCTCTTCATCAACCTACTCCGGACACTTCGGCGTCACTAGCCGACCAGCTCCATCACATTAGCTGGGCCAAGGGCTTTGCCTCGGCGAGCCAACCTTCACCAGCATTGCCATGCCGTCGTTTTAGCGCCCATCAGGCAATGGGTGTGCGGAGCGAGTCCCAATTTTGGGAATCACCTTCCCTCGGATTGCTACAACAAATAAACCAGGTGCTATTAATCCTAGTATTTTTTGCTTGTTTGGGTTCATTTTTTCCAAGGAATTATTACTCTGGTTTGTCCATGATATGTACACAGGTCTATCAAATGGTGACCGCATTAACGACGGTCGCGTGGTGGTTCGATAAGTTTCCGTACATAGTCCGGCGAACGCCGCATCCGGAGCTCGGACCGACCTGGGAATTCAGGCTTTGCCACGCCTTTACTACATCACGCCGACGCCCTGGATCGACATTGACTTCGGCGCCAGGCCATATTTCTTCTATTCCTCACTTTGCATAAATTATTTATTATGCAACATTTTTTTAATTATCATTATCACTATTATCTTCGGTTTACACTATTTGTTGTGCACAGGAAAATGATCCGGGGACTTCGGCGTCACTCCGCCGGTCTGCATTGACCGTGCTATGTCACCACTTCGGCGTGTCGAGCTCTCCGCTCCGCCACCTCGGGACCGGCTTGGGGGATGGAACCTTGCCCCGCATCAAGCTCGGACCGCGTCATCAATACCGAACACATTAACCAGCTAAGTCGCTTTCATGCTCAAAGCTTTAATTTCTAACTTGTGTTCGGTTCGACCAAGCATTATACTTTTTTGAAAAAAAAGTTGCTTGTAAAAAATTTCCTTGTCCAAACTTTGTTTGTGACGCATAAATTCAAATACCCCGTTTACTTGGGGGCTTCCTTTATGAAGCTTTTCCTCTTGCATATGATTATACTTGTACGGCTTCGCTCCTTGTTCGTGTATTACGCCACAATATGCACCATATTGACTTAAGCGATTTGCAAGCTGGGTTGCCTCGCTCCTGTGTTTACCCCTACGTTCCCGATTGTTCGGCTAGGGAGTAAAGGGAGCACCTCTGCGATTGTCACGATCGGGTCACCCGAGCCGGACCTCAGACTAGGTGAAGCCGAAAGCTAGCGCTCTTATTGTTTTCAATGATGGTCGGCACACAACGGAACTCATGAGTACAAGAAATCTATTGCACAAGTCTCATAATAACAATGAGCACCGAAGAAAGGTATCGGTGGGGGTACTATTTTCTTCGAAGATGCTTCTTACACTTTGCAGTAATATAGCATAAGTTCCCTGAGCGCGCTTTGTCTGTTACAGCCTTATGGCCTGATTGCCTGGTTATTGGAAACACCATTGATATTCTCGACAGATGGAGTACATAACACTTTTCGGTCCTTGACCGAAGAGGGAGAAGCCGACGGTCGGTTAAGACGCGTTTAAAGTTCTGTTGAACATAGATATGATATAAGTACTTCGGTACATGGAATCATTCTTTTACTCAAGTTACTTGGGGGCTCTTAAGTTTATTTGAGCCGTTTTATAATAAGTGTTCTTCTTCTTAGTCGTTGCAAAGTTTTATTATTATTATTTATCACTCCTTTTTTCAACGCGAGTGTGCGGTCACTAGCCGGGGAACCTAATTTCTCTCTCAAAGCCGCTAGAGTTTAGTTTGCTAAACTGGCCTAATGAGAAGTACTCCGCCCTCGGGATAGGAGGTTGAAGCCGTAGGCTGACCCGCTCGAAGTCTTGAGATATGATGTATCATGTTAAAGCACGACAGAAGCACTTCTTTTTTCCAAGACCAATTTTTGGATTGGCACCGAACACTTGATCTTGTTCGGATGTCATGTTTTTACTGACGTTTCTTGGTTTTCCAAGCTTTTTGGCACTTTTAAACTATTTGTGTGTTTTCATCACAAGTCTCACAGTGCAATGTCGGACACCTTTATAGATTCGGCAAAAACATTCTCGGATCTCACTATATATGCATTGGTTTCGAATTGTGTCTTCGGTCAATAGTTGGGTTGCCCGGCTCCTGAGCTTGCCTCCTATGTTCCGCTTTGTTCGGCTAGGTGTGCAAAGGGGGAACCGCTGCGATTGTGCTTCCAGCTCACATGGTTAAGCACCTCAGTGGAGAAAGCCGAAAACTGACTGTCACAATAAGCGTAAACTAGTAAGCAATCCGATGACAGTGTTAAATGACGGGCCATTCATAACAATGGCCGAAGTGTTTACGGCTTGACCTCGACTGTCGCCGAACACTACCGGGGGCTATTAACTGGCCTCCCAAACTAAATCCTTGATATTTTGCTCTTACATTAGAGCTGAGGTTTAATGATCATGCTTAGCATGACAACCCAAAGAAAGGAACCGATAGCGGGACTATTTTCTTTGGAAGACATTTCTTCTGTTAAAACTCTCTGCGTACCTTTGTTTATAAAACCGTATGGCCAGATTGCCTTGTTTGTTGTAAATCTTTTCCCTCATAAAGGCTTTATAAAGTAGGACAAACACTCCTCGGCTACTGGCCGAGGAGGTGGAAGCCGATGGTCGGTCAACAAAGTTTTGTACAATGCGGATCCGAGCATTAATGACGTGAAGTACTTGGATACATAGAGTCATTACACATAATTTGTGATTTTACTATGGATATTGATCCTTAATTCGGCCACCCGTGCCCGCATTAAGGCTCGGGGGCTACTGGGCTTTGGGCTTATTATTTACAAATATTAAAGGGGCACATTGATCCCCTGATCTGGTGTTACCACCCGACCAGTGTCTTGGGGGCTACTGCATTGCTTGTCCAATACAGAAAATTTTATGTGCAATATAGTTTCCGAGGAGATTTTGATCCTCAGGTTGGTCGGCCGCACCCAACCTGAGTCTCGAGGACTGAGCATGCCGATTTAAGTGTCCCGAAGTATTCTACCGAGCTTGGACTTGATCCGCAGGCCGATTTTGCAAATCAACCTGAGTCTTAGCGGCTACTGGGATCAGCGGTCTTACGTCATCCTTCAGGTGCATCTCGGGTTTTAGACCGATACACACCTTGAGGGCTACTGGCTATATATCTCGGCAGAGAATAAATTGCAATAATAAAAATATTGACAAAAAATTGGCCCACAGTCGGGGTGGTGCACCACCTCGGAAGCAGTCCGGCATAAAGCTCGGGCGCTAGTGGCTGGCTCTATAGAGGGTATTTCCAGCATTAAGCGCGGCTAAACTCCTTCAACTTTTTTGAACCAAGGTGATATGACACCTCAGATATAGTCCGACGTTGGAGCCGGGACACTGTCCGGCGTTGGAGCTCGGATATAGTCCGGCATTGGAGCTCGGATACAGTCCGGCATTGGAGCTTGGACATAGTCCGGCGTTGGAGCTCGGATACATTCCGGCGTTGGAGCTCGGAAGCGGTCCGGCATTGGTGCTCAGCCACAAAGGATACCTCGAATGCAGTCCGGCGTTAGAGCTCGGACGCAAGAGGACACTGCCTCCCGGGAACAACTTCAAACCCGAGGTGTGGCATAAAAATAACAAGGCATTGATAAAGGCCGGAAACTTAAAGGGGCTCCTCGGATACCCGACGTGTAAACTTGCCGAATGCATTTCGGCGATCCTCAAGATCGAAGATGAGAAGATTTGTTGAACCAGTTTTCAAGACCGTCGACCAAAGATGAAGAATAGTTTGGAAGAATCGAGGAGCGTCCCTAACTTGAAGACCGGTTCAGGGGGCTACTGTCGGTGTCCTGGACTAGGGGGTACTCACCACGTTGTCTACCGATCTATTAGATTGGGCCGAGGACCCCCATGGCCGTATACTCATGGGCCAGTTTGGACAGCGCTGCATACAAGGAAGATTCCGCAAGACTTGGCGATCAAGACAAGGACTTCTCCCCACCGGTGTATTCGGCTAGGGCTCTTGTTAACCTAGGCCTCTGGTGCATTATATAAACCAGGGACAGGCTAGTCGATAGATCAGATAGACAAGTTCATCATACAACAATCATACCATAGGCTAGCTTCTAGGGTTTAGCCTCTCTGATCTCGTGGTAGATCTACTCTTGTACTACCCATATCATCAATATTAATCAAGCAGGACGCAGGGTTTTACCTCCATCAAGAGGGCCCGAACCTGGGTAAAACATCGTGTCCCCTGCCTCCTATTACCATCGATCCTAGACGCATAGTTCGGGACCCCCTACCCGAGATCCGCTGGTTTTGACACCAACAACGGGCTATGGAGATGCCCATTAATAGATATCAATGTGAGTGAGTAGGGATTGCCATGCAACGGATGCACTAGAGCAATAAGTGTATGAAATCTCAAAAAGAAACTAAGTGGGCGTGCATCCAACTCGCTTGCTCATGAAGACCTAGGGCATTTTGAGGAAGCCCATCATTGGGATATACAAGCCAATTTCTATAATGAAAGATTCCCACTAGTATATGAAAGTGACAACATATGAGGCTCTTTATCATGAAGATCATGGTGCTACTTTGAAGCACAAGTGTAGTAAAAGGATAGTAGCATTGCCCCTTCTCTCTTTTTCTCTCATTTTTCATTTTATATATTTTTTTATTTGGGCCTTTTCTCTTTTTTATGGCCTCTTTTTTCCTTTTTATTTATTTTTCGTCCGGAGTCTCATCCCGACTGGTGGGGGAATCATAGTCTCCATCATCCTTTCCTCACATGGGACAATGCTCTAATAATGATAATCATCGCACTTTTATTTACTTACAACTCAAGAATTACAACTCGATACTTAGAACAAAATATGACTCTATATGAATGCCTCCGACGGTGTACCGGGATGAGCAATGACTCATGAGTGACATGTATCAAAGATTTATGAACAGTGGCTTTGCCACAAATAATATGTCAACTACATGATCATGCAAAGCAATATGACAATGATGGAGCGTGTCATAATAAACGGAACGGTGGAAAGTTGCATGGAAATATATCTCGGAATGGCTATGGAAATGCCATAATAGTTAGGTATGGTGGCTGTTTTGAGGAAGGTATATGGTGGGTGTATGATACCGGCGAAAGGTGCGCGGTATTAGAGAGGCTAGCAATGGTGGAAGGGTGAGAGTGCGTATAATCCATGGACTCAACATTAGTCATAAAGAACTCACATACTTATTGCAAAAATCTATTAGTTATCCAAACGAAGTACTACGCGCATGCTCCTAGGGGGATAGATTGGTAGGAAAAGATCATCGCTCGTCCCCGACCGCCACTCATAAGGAAGGCAATAAATAAATAAATCATGCTCCGACTTCATCACATAACGGTTCACCATACGTGCATGTTACGGGAATCACAAACTTCAACACAAGTATTTCTCAAATTCACAACTACCCAACTATCATGACTCTAATATCACCATCTCCATATCTCAAAACAATCATCAAGTATCAAACTTCTCTTTGTATTCAATGCACTTATATGGAAGTTTTTATTATTGCCATGTTGTTCTAAAGGACTCTAAAAATGATATAAGTGAAGCATGAAAGATCAATTATTTCTATAAAATAGAACCACCTCCGTGCTCTAAAAGATATAAGTGAAGAACTAGAGCAAAAATTATATAGCTCAAAAGATATAAGTGAAGCACATAGAGTATTCTAATAAATTCCAATTCATGTGTGTCTATCTCAAAAGGTGTGTACAGCAAGGATGATTGTGGTAAAATAAAAATCAAAGACTCAAATCATACAAGACGCTCCAAGCAAAACACATATCATGTGGCGAATAAAAATATAGCTCCAAGTAAAGTTACTGATAGACAAAGACGAAAGAGGGGATGCCTTCCGGGGCATCCCCAAGCTTAGGCTTTTCGTGTCCTTGGATTTTACCTTGGGGTGCCATGGGAATCCCCAAGCTTAGGTTCTTTCCACTCCTTGTTCCATAATCCATCAAATCTTTACCCAAAACTTGAAAACTTCACAACACAAAACTTAACAGAAAAATCTTGTGAGCTCTGTTAGTATAAGAAAATAAATCACCACTTCAAGGTACTGTAATGAACTCATTATTTATTTATATTGGTGTTAAACCTACTATATTCTAACTTTTCTATGGTTCATAAACTCTATTACTAGCCATCAATTCATCAAAATAAGCAAACACCACACGAAAAAACAAAATCTGTCAAAAACAGAACAATCTGTAGTAATCTGTAGGTTTCGAATACTTATGGAAACCCAAAAATTCCAAAATAAAATGCTGGACGTGAGGAATTTATCTATTAATCATCTGCAAAAAGAATTAACTAAATAGAACTCTCCAGTAAAATATAGCAGCAAATCTCGTGAGAGCTAAAGTTTCTGTTTTTACAGCAAGATCGCAAAGACTTTCCCCAAGTCTTCCGAAAGGTTCTACTTGGCACAAACACTAATTAAAAGCATAAAACCACATCTAAATAGACGCTAGATGAATTATTTATTACTAACAGAAACAAAAAGAAGGAACAAAAATAAGATTGCGTTGCCTCCCAACAAGCGGTAACGTTTAACGCCCCTAGCTAGGCATGATGATTTCAATGATGCTCACATAAAAGATAGGAATTGAAACATAAAGAGAGCATCATGAAGAATATGACTAGCACATTTAAGTCTAACCCACTTCCTATGCATAGGATTTTGTGAGCAAACAACTTGTGGGAACAAGAATCAACTTGTGTCGGGGGTTGGGTGCGACATATGCCAATGGATGGCTTATGATGGTGGGGGCGAGTAGAACGTCGCCGGTGCCTGGAAATGGGATGAGGCGTAGACACGAACACCGGCGTACTTTACCCAGGTTCGGGGATCTCCTAGGAGCCCTAGTCCTGCTCTGCGGGGTCTCCGCATGATCACTAAGGCAAAGTGAGTACAAAGGCGCTCCTCGAACTGTATCTGTGGTCAGGAGAAGGCAGGGCTAGCTCTCTCCTTTCTCTAAGGTCTGGTCTAGTTCGAATGAATCGGAACCCTTTGCATGGGTGTCCTGGGGGTTTATATAAGCCTACCCCCCAGGGGTACAATGGTAAACTGTATGGACATAGGGCACAACTATCAGTCTCTTCGCCTGCGGGCCCTCCGGCCAACTGCTGGGGCCCACCGATTGGTGGGCCCAGCCGACTGGTCTGGTATGGAGCCAACAGGCCGCACCCATCGCGGGCGGGTCCTGCCGGCTGCTGATTACTGTAGCAGTGCCTCTATTGACGCAGGCTTGGTCATGGGGTCGTGGCTACAGGCCTGCCGCCTGGCAGGCGATTACTGTAGCCACTCCCCGTCTCGTCTGGTTAATGGCGCGTGGGACCCATGGGAGGGGCAGGCCGACTTCCATGGGCTGGCTCCCTACGGGTCCAACTGGTGGCGCCCTTGCCGTCTTCCGGACTCTCACCTACTGGTAGGGACCGTCTTCCATGGATCGTACTGTCAGACCGTCGTGGGTACAGGACTCCGCCCACTATTGCTGACGTCAGGGATGGCATGGCAACAGTGCTGCGCCAGACGGAGATCTCCGCTGGTACAATGCACTGTGCCCTGGCCATCCCCCAGAAAAGGGGAGGGAGTGGGCTTTACTGTCGCCACTCCCTGTCCCATCCCCCGGTGAGGGCATGGGCTTTGCTGGTGTCGTGGGCCGACTCCCCGTGGCCGGCTTCTCTGGAAGCCGCCAGTCGGAGTCGTCCGGTCTTGATCTCGTCTCTAGGGCTCGGACGCATATGGGCTGCCGGCTGTTCCTCCAGTCGCCCTCTTGAAGTCGGCTCTCCGTCCATTGTCTTGAGGGGCGCAGTCAGCCCCGATGTCTTGAAAGGTTATGGGCCTCGGGTTAGCCTACCCGCGGCCCATTGCTCTGACAGTAGTCCCCGAAGCTGATGAGGCGCCATGGACATCCAGTCGAGGAGCCTCAGTAGTTTCATTCTCCAAGTACTTGAGGTGGGGATTCCGCTTGACTCTATCGGGCCGACTGGTAGGAGTCGGAGTCGCCTGACTTTGACTCGTCCAAGAAATACTTTTGAATCCCCTGGCGGGAACTCAGTGGCGTACCAACTAAGCTTCCTGGCCGCCACCCACTTCGTGCCCACCACGTGGCAACCAGTGGCCGGGCCAGCCTGCCTACCCGTTCGTGAAATGGGACATGTCCGCAGGCAGGGCCTGCCACTACCACGCCTCGGCACGCGAGCGGATCCGCTGCGGCCATGGGGCACGGTTGAGGTTCCCACAGAGTTACGCATGCAGTAACTTTGCGCGATAAACGCGGAGGGCGTGGGGTAGTGGGCGCAGTAAATCCCACAACCGCCCCCTCGGCTTCGCAGCCCACTGGGCTATAAGTAGGGGGAGGAGGGGAAACGGCGGAGCACGCGCGCCCCGCCTCCCCACTGCTTCCTCTCCTTCTTCTCTCTCTGTCTTTGTCTGCTCCTCGAGCCTCGTCGAACGTTGCGGTGGTCCACTCACGATGAGCTCTTCCTCCATCGACACGCTCCCGATGGCGCACTCCGGTACCTGGGATGGTTCGGAGGTTCACGAGGATCACATCGACTTCCTCTGCAAGACGCGTCGATTTCCCGGCGAGGACCTCGTGAGGGTCCGCCTCGCGCGGAGGGGAGAAATTTCGCCGGCGCCGCAGGAGGGCGAGCGGGTTGTCTTCCGCTTGCACTACCTGCGCGGCATGGGCCTGCCAGCGAGCAACTTCTTCCGCTCCTTCCCCGAGTTCTATGGACTCCAGCCGCACCACCTCACCCAACACGGTAGTGCTACTGTCCACCTACGTCGCCCTGTGCGAAGGCTTCATCGGTGTTCTCCCCACCATCGAGGTTTGGGGGGAGTTCTTCTTCTCCAAGCTCGGCACCCAAGCCACGGGCGTGCCGGCTCAGTGCGGCGCGTTCATCGCCGTGCGGAGGTCGGGGGCCGACAACCCATTTCCCTCCATCAGGCTGATCAAGTCGGTGAAGATGTGGCAGCGGTCGTACTTCTATGTGAAGAATGTCTCCGCGACGGGTGATTGGGTCAACCTGCCGGCCTACGTGGCCGGCCCGCCGGCTGGGAGACAGCCCAACTGGTCGCACCAGCCCCGGACGCTGACACCTGCAGGAGATGGCATCGTTGCGTGGCTTCGAGTACTGGCGCAGTCGGAGGGCCTGACGGGGCCGGACTTGTTGGCCGCCTTCGTGGCGCGCTGAGTGCTGCCCCTCCAAAGTTGCCCCCACATGATCTGCCAGATGAGCGGGCACCAAGACCCGAGCCGAATGTGCACCAAGGAGATGCCTCACGAGGAGGTAGCCTACATGGTGAACTATCTTGCGAGCTGCGACCTCAACGAAGAGTGGCAGTTCGGCAAGGAGTCGTATTCACGTGCTGATCCTCCGCCTCTGGTGAGTCATTTCCCTTCTCTCTTTTTCTTCGATTCTCCTGACATCTTTACTACGGAGTCCATCTTGCTCGTTCTAACCAGTCGGCTTTGGTCAGAACCCCCTCCTCCAGCCAGCAGCCGGCACCTTGGGGCCGGACCGCGAGTTCCTCCCCGACCGAGCGGAGAGCAATGTGGACGACCCCGACTTGGGGGCAGCGGCCCTGGAGGACGACGCTGAGGGAGGAGGCGACGCATCAGGTGGTCCGAGACTTGGGGCCAGTCTCGAGGACTGGCCTGATGATGACGAGGAGGTTGCCCCATGCCACTAGCCAGGAGCCGGCCAGCCGGGCGTGGGCCCGTCAGCCCCGTCGGACGCTCAAGGCGGTGGCAAGAAGTGTAGGGCCGGGACGAGCCTGTTCGGCAACCGGCTGAAGAAGCCCAAGGGCTCAACCGCGGCGACCAAGCGGGAAAAAGCGGCCGCAAAGGCCAACCACTTCCGCAAGGTGGTGAAGACGCCGCAGCTGATTTTGGCGTAAGTACTACCTCACTTCGTACCTTCACGTTTCTTTGTTGAGTATGTCTGAAATCCCTTTACTTTATTTTCCCGACTTTAGGGCCCCTCTCTCTCTTGAGAAATCGGCCGCTGTCTCCATCGTAATGTCGGCGGAGACCTCCTCCACCACCCGGCGGATTGATCCCGCCGCCGACCTCCGGGAGGCGATAGAGCGGAACGCGCGGGAGGTGTGTGAGGAGCGTGAAGCCGCCCGCTTGAAGAAGGCGGAAGCCGACAAGGCAGAGGCCGCCGCTCTGAAGAAGCTGGCGAAGGCTGAGGCGGCCGATGCAGAGAAGAAGCGCACAGAGGAAGCCATACACCGCTAGTGGGTGGTGTTTGTCATCCCCTTGAACTCCGTGTCACCGCCACCGGAGTTCCCGACGCAGACTGGGGAAGTCCGCGACGAGAACCCGGTCATGGAGAGGGACACCGACATCACCGCTACGCCAGAAGTCATTGTGCCGCCACCGCCACCCGCCGGAGGCGCGCCAGGTGGACAACCGGCGGACCCACCAGTGCCGCCAACCGGAGGCACGACGGCGACGGGCCTGGCCCTCGAGGTCAGTATGCCGACGCGCCTCGCGAAGGCAGCCTCAGCACCGCGTCCTCTGGAGACCGGCGCTGCGAGCTCCACGATCCCGGACACCAAGGTGTCGAGCGCCGCGCCCACCTGGTGGGTGCGGGGAGGCGTGACGGGCCCGTTGAACCGGGGCGCTCTTGGACGTCCAAGCCAAGCTCCGGCCAAGGGTGACGCCATCAAGGACTGCACCAAGGCATATCTGGCGTCGCGAACGGCCATCCGGGTACGCATCCTTTCTTTTTGCTTTGCTTCCTTATTTTTCTTTGTGGGGGCAAGCCAGCGCACCCACTGGGTGTAGTCCCCGAGTTTTGGGCCGGCTGTTGAGCAGGCGGCTCGAAACTCTAATCGGTGAGTTCCAAGTACCAACATTTTTTCTGAAATTTCGATGCAGGATTACCACAATCTTCGTGTGACCTCCTTCAACGCCAATGTTGAGGAGCTGGCCAAGCGGACCACCGACTTGTCAGACAGCTGGGGTGAGTCCTCTTATTTCTCTACGGGGGCGCGCTAGCGCACCCGCAGGTTGTAGTCCCCGAGATTCGGGCCGGCTGCTGAGCAGTCGGGCCGGATCTCCCCGGCGACCTTTCTTCTTTGTTGACGACTGACACCCTCCCCCTCCTTCAGAAGCCAACGCCGCCCTTCAGCAGCACCTGGGCGAAGTCAACACCGCGCTGCGCATCAAGGAGGAGTGCAGCCGGCTGACGGAGGAGCGCGACCGGCTGGCTACGCAGCTGGCAGAGCAGAAGGAGATCCTCCATAGGGCCCAGAAGTAGGCGGAGGACAAGGAGACCGCCCTTCTCGCCGAATTTGCGTCCGAGCGCTCCTCCTGGACCGACAAGGAGGCGACGCTGGTCTCCGTCTTCCAAGCTATCGAAGATCTTGTCGATGGTGAGCTTCCCCTCGTTTCCTTTTCTGGGTTGCCGACTGATAGTCGAGTCGGCTTTTAAAAAAATTAACCTTGTTTCTTCATTCTTCTTCCTTAGCAGACTTCTTCCCCAACCATTCGGACGCCGCCAATCAATCCATCGAGGCTGATCGTGAAGCATGGAGGGCGGACGGCGCATAGATCGCCGCCAACGCCCCCCGGACTCTTGGCGAGCAGATCCTTAGCATCGAGGCCCGCCTTCGGCCAGCCCACCGGATGCTGCGCCGGCTTCAACGTGTCGGCGCCCAGGCGATCGCTACCTTATGGTCGGATATGCAGGCACTGCGCACCCCCAGTCGGATTGCAGACTGGCTGGAGGTCGCAGCCGGCCGTCTTGAGGCCTGGAAGGGTTCTTTGGCCCGGGCTGGAGCATGCCAGGCTTTAGAATTCGCCAAGGCGTGGTATCCTGGGCTGAGCTTAGCCCAGTTAGCCACGTTCCGGCTGGAGGCCTAGGCGGAGCTGGCAGTGGTGGAAGATGATCTTGTCAAGCGCGCCGCGTCGATCGCGGAGTACACTGACACCAGCGTCTTCATCCCAGAGCGGGCTGAGAACGGCGAGGAGGCGCCGCCGGAGTGGTTCGGGCAGAACCCGGACGACGGCGAGGACTCGGCAAAGGTGATCGACTCCAGTGGAGAAGAGGAAGGCGGAGAGGAGGAAGGAGATGGGGAGGAGGCGCCAGAGGTCGAGGTAGACGGCCAGCCCCAGCTCGACCGTGGCTCTAGCAACGAGCCGCGCCCAACTGAGCCAGCTGTTGCTAGAGGTGATCAAGCGGAGACCAACCAGCCGGCCGCCCCAGCAACGGGCACCGCCGACCCCTCCGGTCCTCCGAGTCCACCCATGGCTTCCTAGGCCGCCACTTTATCTTTATTTTACCTGCCTAGAATTCTCAATGAACTTGTTATTTCACACAATTCCACCTACTGGGTGTATCTTGAACTTCTGTTTGATGATTCGGCCAAGGGCCTCTCTATGTAAATATTTATCCGCGTTCTATCTCTTCTTGCTTATTGCTCTTTGACTTTTTCCTTTGCCGCTTTCCCTTGGTTGTCATCTTGCCAGTCGGACAGCCGCTTTGCGGACTGCCGCTATATCGAAAACTTGGCTTCTTTAGGAAAGCAAGTACTTATCCTTTTAGAGTTTTTAGCAAGTTATTTTAGGAAACGGCAAGCCGGCTGCTAAAGAGTCGGTTTTGAAAGGCTGAAACCCGGCTTTAAACTATGAGCGAGCTTTGAGTCCTTAGCCATTTTTCATATGGGCACCCATTCTACGTTACTCCTGTTCGTCGGACAGTCACTCTGCGATCTGCGGCTTCTAACAGGAGACGGCTTAAGTGCCACACATTACTTGTCCGGCTGCAGGAAGTCGTTTCATAGCTTAAGTCGGCAAGTCCCCGGGCCGACTAGTCGAACCCGGTGCCAAATGGCATAACGAAGAATAACATATTCACAGGCATAACTCTTTATCATATAGATAAAAGAAGGCAGTCCCCGAGCTCCTCTCGAGGGGCCCGAGGTCTTCGTACTTCAATACAAAAGGTAGCGTGATACATACTGCATTAACTGTAAAATCTTCGGAGGAGGTTTGCATTCCATGGCCGCTCCGTCTCTTTACCGGAGTCGTCCCTCTTGAGTGCTCGGGGCTTCTGAGCATCGATCAGGTAGTAGGAGTCGTTTCCCAACACTTTGCTGATGATGAAAGGGCCTTACCAAGGTGCTGAGAGCTTGTGCTGGACGGCTGTTCGCTGAATCAGCCGGAGCACAAGGTCTCCTTCTTGGAAAGATCACGGCTTGACCTTCCGGTTGTAGTATCGGCGTAGGCTCTGCTAGTAGATGCTGGATCGGCTGAGTGCCAACAGCCGGCCCTCTTCCAGCAGATCGACGCCGTCTTGACATGCTTCTTCTGCTTCCTCTTTGGTGTACATGGTGATTCGAGGGGAGTCAAACTCTTTGTCCGTTGGGATGACGGCTTCAGCACCGTAGACGAGGAAGAAGGGCGTGAAGCCGGTTGACTTGCTTGGAGTCGTGCGCAGGCTCCAGAGGACGGCTGGCAACTCATCAAGCCAGCAGCCTGCCGAGCGCTCCAGAGGCTCGACCAGCCGAGGCTTGATGGCGGACAGGATTAGGCCGTTTGCTCGCTCTACCTGGTCGTTGGACTGCGGATGGGCAACGGACACTAAGTCCAGTCGGATGCCCGGCGTCGCACAGAAACGGGCCAAGGCACCTTTGGCAAAATTTGTGCCGTTGTCAGTGATGATGCTATGAGGTATGCCGTACCGAGTTGTGATGTCAGAGATGAAGGTCACAGCGGTCGGACCATTTAAACTCTTGATTGGTTTTGCTTCTATCCACTTGGTGAACTTATCCAGTGCGACAAGTAAGTGAGTCAAACCGCCTTGTGCCGTCTTGAATGGTCCGACCATGTCCAGGCCCCAAACAGCAAAGGGCCGGGCAATAGGAATAGTTTTGAGTGCCGAAGCCGGCTGATGAGGCTTAGAGCAGAACTTCTGGCACCCCTTACATTTTTGTACCAAAGACTTGGCGTCTTCAAGAGCAGTCGGCCAGAAGAAGCCATGGCGGAAAGCTTTGGCGACGAGTGCTCTCGAAGCCGCATGGTGGCCACACTCGCCTTGATGGATGTCTTTGAGGATTGCTTGGCCTTGCTCTAGCTCCACACATCGCTGGTGAACACCAGTGATACTACGCCTTACGAGCTCTCTATTGACGATGGTGTATGCTGCCGCCCAGTGTTGTACTTGCCGAGCCGAGATCTCATCGGCTGGCAGCTCTTTGTTCACTATGAATTTGAGGATGGGCTGGGCTCATGAAGGTGCTACAATTTCTGCAACACCCAAGACTGCGACTTGGACGAGGGTGGCTGGGCCGGGAGGTGGCGGGTTGGAGTTGGCGGCCGCTTGTTGTGTTGATGAAGTCCCTGGGCGGATTGGCGCAGTCCCGGGGCCGGGCTCTGAAGTCTCTGGGCTGACTGCCGCAGTCCCCGAGCCGGGTGCGACTGCCACGATTTCCGTGCCGCCCGCTGGAATACTCGTGCCGTCTACGGGGGCTCTTGAGTCGGATCTGACTACTTCAGGAGGAGTCGGCATGAAGATGGAGTCTGACTCCGGTGATGGCTTGACGGACGGCTTGAGGAGGCGCTGGAGGGCGACGCCGGACGGTATCGCCGGACGGTATCGCCTGACGGGTGGAGCTGATTCGCGCCAGGGCGTCTGCTTGGTCGTTGTCGTTTCTTGGTACATGGAGAAACTCACACCCCTCAAAGTATCCGCTGAGTTGTTGTACGAGGAAGCGGTAGCTTGCCATGTTTGCGTCCTTGGCGTCCCAACCGCCTGACGACTGCTGGACCACCAAGTCGGAGTCACCATAGCACAGGATCCGGCGAATGGCGAGCTCTTTGGCTAGCCAGAGCCCGTGAATGAGTGCCTCGTACTCGGCGATGTTGTTGGAGGCAGCAAAATGGATTTGCAACACATACTTGAGCTTGTCGCCCTTGGGAGAGGTGAGGACGATGCCGGCTCCCAAGCCGGTGCGCATCTTGGAACCGTCGAAATGCATTCGCCAATGGGTGGAGTCAGGCGCTGGCGGTAGATACTGGGTTTCGTCCCAGTCGACGAGGAAGTCAGCCAGCCCTTGTGACTTGATGGCAGTGCGAGGTTGGTAGTAGGTGGTATAGGGGGCCAAATCTATGGCCCATTTGGCCACTCGACCCGAAGCGTCTCGGCTGCCGATGATCTCAGCTAGAGGAGCCGTGCAGACCACAATGATTGGATGTTCTTGGAAGTAAGGCTTCAATTTCTTGGCAGCAAAATGCACACCATAGCACATCTTCTAGTAGTGGGGGTAGTTTTGCTTGGAGGTCGACAGTACCTCACTCGAATAATATACCGGTCTCTGGATTGGTAGCGCTTTTCCTTCCTCCTTGCGCTCTACCACAATGATTGTGCTGACCACTCGGCTGGTGGCAGCGATGTAGAGGAGCATGGGCTCCTTAGGAGTCGGAGCCGCCAGGACAGGTGGAGTAGTCAGCATCTTCTTTAGTTGGAAAAATGCTTCGTCCGCCTTGTGGTTCCACTCGAAAAAAGTGGTCTTCTTCATGAGTTGGTACAGGGGAAGAGCCTTCTCGCCCAGCCGACTAATGAATCGGCTGATGGACGCCAAATAGCCGGTGAACTTCTGTACGTCCAGCAGTCGGTTGGGTACCTCCATCCTTTCAATTGCCTTGATCTTCACAGGGTTGCATTCTATGCCGCGTTCGGAGACCAAGAAACCAAGAGCTGGCCGGCTGGTACTCCGAAGACGCACTTCTCCGGGTTGAGCTTGATCTGAAATCGGCGCAAGTTCTCGAAGGTCTCCTTGAGGTCTTCCAGCAGTGTCCCACGCTTCTCCGTTTTTACCACCACATTATCCACGTAAACATGAGCATTTCTGCCGAGCTGCTTGAGGAGACACTTCTGCATGCATCGTTGGAAGGTGGCGCCGGTGTTCCTCAAGCCGAACGTCATGGTCAGGTAGCAGAAAGCTCCAAACGGCGTGATGAAGGCAGTCTTGATCCTGTCGGCTGGGTTCAACTTGATCTGGTGATACCCGGAATATGCATCCAAGAAACTCAACAACTCGCATTCGGCTGTGGAGTCTATCACTTGGTCGATCCTTGGCAAAGTGAACGGGTCCTTGGGGCATGCTTTGTTGAGGCTAGTGTAGTCAATACACATTCGCCATTGTTTGTTCTTCTTCAGTACCAGGACCGGGTTGGCCAGCCATTCTGGTAAGAATACTTCCATGATGAAGCCGGCCGCAAGCAGCTGGGCTATTTCTTCTCCAACAACTCTCTTCTTCTCTTCCGACAAGCGGCGCAAAGGCTGCCTAACTGGCTTGGCATCAGATCGAACGTGTAATTTGTGCTCGGCGAATTCTGTTGGGACACCTGGCATGTCTTTGGGGGACCATGCGAAGATGTCTCGATTTTCACGGAGGAAATCGACGAGCTCGCCTTCCTATTTGCTGTCGAGGTTGGCGCCTACGACAGCGTACCTCTCTGGGTGCTCTCGGTCCAAAGGTATCTTCTTTGTTTCCTTGGCCGGCTTGAACAAGCCCTCAGCTTCTGACTCTCTGGGATCAGGCGACATCTCTGGCTGTTTGCTTGCCATCGCCACAACCGATCTAGCAGTCACTTCTCAACTGCGATCACGAGGGACTTGGCCAGCCGACTGCTCTCTGATGCACAGGCGGATGACTTCTTGTAGTCGCCAGTTATGGTCAGGATCCCCTTGGAACTCGGCATCTTCATCTTGAGGTAGGCATAGTGGGGGACGGCCGTGAACTTGGCCAGGGATGGCCGGCCAAGCAGCGCATGGTATGGGCTCTCCAAGTCCACCACGTCAAACCAAATTGACTCTCGGCGGAAATGATCCTTGTCTCCGAAGAGGACGTCGATCAAGATCTTGCCGATTGGAGAGCGGGAAAGGCCATGAACTATGTCGTGGAACACCGTCCGGCTGGACTGTAGTTGCCTCTGCCTGATCCCTAACTTCTCCATGGTGTCCTTGTACAGGATGTTGATGTTGCTGCCGCCGTCTATCAGGAGTCTGGAGAAGCGAGCAGCTCGTTTGTCCGTGGCAAAGGTGGCGTCCAAAACCAAGGCATAGGAGCCGGGTTTGGGCATTACTTTGGGGTGGTCAACTCTGCTCTAGCTGATGGGCTTCTTAGACCAGTGCATAAACTCTGGGGTGTCAGACGCTACTGCATTCACCTCCTGCTGCTGCAGCCGTCAGCTGCGTCGATCGTCGGCCACACTGGTGAACACGACATAAGCTCCCTGCTCTTTTGGGTACACATCTTGTACTGCGCCGACTGGTCTGACCGCCGGCTGCTGGGGCGGAGGAGGCGGCTGCCCCGCTGGTGGGGGAGGCAAAAGTCCGTCTCCCTTGGCTATCCTGGTGAGCCAGTGGCATTTCCGAGTGGTGTGGTTGGATGGTTTTGCGCCACTGTGGAACTTGCAGGGTCCATCCAAGGTTTGCTCATATGAGAAAGCCGGCTGCCAGTTGGGCTTGCCGCCCTTCTGGCATTTGGGCGGGGGCTGGCCGTCTGGCTGCTGGTTTTCGACTGTCACCACCTGCCGACTGGTGGAAGTCAGTGGTGGGGCTTTGCGCTTGTGGTCGTTCTGCTGTTGACGCTGACTGGTGTCTCCGGCCGGAGTTCGAGGAGCCCAAGGAGCCACCTTGCCGGTCGCGCTGACTTGAATCTCCATCTTCATGGAGGAGTCGGCGTGGCGTACTTGTCCGCTTTGATCAGCAGCTCATCGAGGGTTGCCGGCTCGTCGCAGAGAAGCTTGTGCTTGAGGAGGGTGCCATCCCGGCATCCTGCGGTGAAGTACTCAATGGCCTGCACCTCATGCACACCTTCGCAGGAGTTGCGAAGCTCGGCCCAGCGCGTGAGGTAGTCGCGGGTTGACTCGCTGGGGCCCTGCACACATAAGGAGAGCAGGCGAGGCTTGGGAAGCCGCTTGTACGTGCTGGTGAAGTTGCGAACGAAGGCATCCGTGAAGTCGACCCAACTGTTGATGCTGCGGGGCCTTAAGCTATTCAGCCAAGTCCGGGCCGTCCCTTGGAGCATGAGCGGAATGTACTTCACGGCAACACGCTTGTTGCCGTTTTCTATGCTGACGGCCGTGGAGTAGTCGACCAGCCAGTCTTCCGGCTTCACGGAGCCGGTGTATTTGGGTGTATCTCTGGGGAGCGTGAACCCTTTGGGGAAGGGCTCGTTTCGGATGCGGGGGCCAAAACACGGCGGACCCAACTCATCATCTTCTTCAAGCACCAGGGATCGATGGAGACGGTCGATCCTGTGGCGGGCGTCATTCTCTCCGACTCCCTCTCGGCGGCCAAGGCGGTCGCCGAGCGTCGTGTGATCAACAGGCGGCGGGGAGACTCGCCTTTCCCTCCGAGGGGGAGGAGGCGGACAGTCGTCCCGTCGTTCCACTGTTCTTGGGCGACCATCTTGATTGCGTTCTATGGTGATGTGAGTCCGACTGCGGCTGACAGACGGCTCCTTGTCCTTTCTTCCGCGGACGATGCCAGTTGGCGTCCGAGACTCCGCGCCTTAGTCTCGGCACGGAAGCAGGTTGTCATTCTGTCGGTGCGGCGCATCAGTGTGGCAGCCAGCCTCGTTCTGCTCAGCAGCCGCGTCAAGGAGTCGCTGGACGCGCTCCATCATCAAGCGACGTTCTGCACCCTCGAACTTGTCCAGCTCATCCGCCGCCGCCTGGGCGGCTCGAATGTTCTTCGTAGGTGTGGCGTAGACGGGGCGATTCGCCCCGAACAGATTGGCGATAGCCGCGCCGCGCTGCTGGACCGTGCCAAGGCGGCTAGGCCCAGCCGCAGCCGGCGTGCCGCCCACAGCGCGGTCCATCTCGCGCTGGTAGCCTTCTGACAGGCGTCTCATGCTGGCCAGCTTTTTGGCGCCTTCGACTAGCTGAAGGCGGCGTGCTTCCAGCGTCTCGGCGTCGGCGTCTTCGGGAATGGGCGCAGCCAGGTCTTGTAGCGCCGCGTTGAGCGGGTCATAATCACCCCGGCCTGAGTGCTCGTCATGATCAATGACAAACACTTCCGTGACGGTACTTCCGCCGCTCTCCATGCGAGGAAACGGTTCGTCGTAGACTACCACGTTGGTGGGGAACGTGTCAAGTGACGTGGTGTCGGAGTCGACCAGCATCGGACCGATGGAGCCTACGGACTCCAAGTCCCCAGCTGGCTCGCTGGCGACGTGGAGTTGATCAAGGAGGCCCGCAAGATCGGCGACAAGATCGCCTGTGTCGGATGCGGGCTTGTCGGAGAGGCGGACCTCGCTGACAAGATCGGCGAGGCAACTGACCGCGCAGGCGATTTCAGCGCCATGCAGCGCGTCAGCTCAGACTCCGTCTAGCGTGCCAGGCTGGCTGCGCTCGCCAGGGAAAAAAAGGGTTCCCGTCTAGAACAGGTCTCCAGACGATGGTGCACCAGGCCCCACGGTGGGCGCCAAATGTCTGGGGTTGGGTGCGACATATGCCAATGGATGGCTTATCATGGTGGGGGCAAGTAGATTGTCGCCGGTGCCTGGAAATGGGATGAGGCGTAGACACGAACGCTGGCGTACTTTACCCAGGTTCGGGGATCTCCTAAGAGCCCTAGTCCTGCTCTGCGGGGTCTCCGCATGATTACTAAGTCAAAGTGAGTACAAAGGCGCTCCTCGAACTGTATCTGTGGTCAGGAGAAGGCAGGGCTAGCTCTCTCCTTTCTCTAATGTCTGGTCTAGTTCTACTGAATCGGAACCCTTGGCATGGGTGTCCTGGGGGGTTTATATAAGCCTACCCCCCAGGGGTACAATGGTAAACTGTATGGACATAGGGCACAACTGTCAGTCTCTTCGCCTACGGGCCCTCCGGCCAACTGCTGGGGCCCACCGATTGGTGGGCCCAGCCGACTGGTCTGGTACAGAGCCGACAGGCTGCACCCACCGCGGGCGGGTCCTGCCGGCTGCTGATTACTGTAGTAGTGCCTCTAATGATGCAGGCTTGGTCATGGGGTCGTGGCTACAGGCCTGCCGCCTGGCAGGCGATTACTGTAGCCACTCCCCGTCTCGTCTAGTTAATGGCGCGTGGGACCCATGGGAGGGGCAGGCCGACTTCCGCGGGCCGGCTCCCTACGGGTCCAACTGGTGGCGCCCTTGCCATCTTCCGGACTCTCACCTACTGGTAGGGCCCGTCTTCCATGGATCGTACTGTCAGACCGTCGTGGGTACAGGACTCCGCCCACTATTGCTGACGTCGGGGATGGCATGGCAACAGTGCTGCGCCAGACGGAGATCTCCGCTGGTACAATGCACTGTGCCCTGGCCATCCCCCAGAAAAGGGGAGGGAGTGGGCTTTACTGTCGCCACTCCCTGTCCCATCCCCCGGTGAGGGCATGGGCTTTGCTGGTGTCGTGGGCCGACTCCCCGTGGCCGGCTTCTCTGGAAGCCGCCAGTCGGAGTCGGCCGGTCTTGATCTCGTCTCTAGGGCTCGGACGCATATGGGCTGTCGGCTGTTCCTCCAGCCGCCCTCCTGAAGTCGGCTCTCCGTCCATTGTCTTGAGGGGCGCAGTTAGCCCCGGTGTCTTGAAAGGTTATGGGCCTCGGGTTAGCCTACCCGCGGCCCATTGCTCCGACAACTTGCATAGGAAGGTAAAACAAGGATAACTTTAAAACTTTAAGCACATAGAGAGGAAACTTGATATTATTGCAATTCCTATAAGCATATGTTCCTCCCTCATAATAATTTTCAGTAGCATCATGATTGATTTCAAAAATATAATTATCACATAAAGCATTCTCTTCATGATCTACAAGCATAGAAAATTTACTACTCTCCACATAAGCAAGATTCTTCTCAATCGGAATAGTGGGAGTATCTTAAGAAACTCGAATACTATAAATTGTTTCCACATTAAAAGAGTAATGTTCAGAAAAAGGCTAGTCATAATCATGACAAGTTTTATAAATATAATCATCACTACTTTTTATAGCATAAGTGTCATCACAATAATCATCATAAGTAGCAACTTTGTTCTCATCATAATCAGTTGAAACCTCTTCCAAGATAGTGGAATCATTACTAAATAAAGTCATGACCTCTCCAAATCCACTTTCATAATTATCACAATAAGATTCAATATCCTCCAAAATAGTGGGATCATTACTTCCTAAAGTTGACACTCTTCCAAACCCACTTTCATCAATATAATCATCATAAGTAGGAGGCATGCTATAATCATTATAAATTTGCATATCATAACTTGGGAGACTAAAAATATCATCCTCATTAAACGTAGCATCCCCATGCTTGGGACAAACATTAATTTCAGCAAATATATTCTGAAAAACATCATCTTCATCAAACAAAGCATCCCCAAGCTTGAGACTTTTCATATCATAAGCATAATCACTCTCATCATTAATAGTATGGATAGCACCAACAGTATAGCAATTATCATCATCACAATGAGTAATAGGAGCAACATCATTTGGGAGAGATACCTTTCTACCTTTGCTTCTCCATCTTTTCTTTTTCTTCTTCACATCATGTGTGGGTTCAATCCTCTTTTTGGAACTCCTTATTAATGAGATTGGTTGAATAGAAGGCTCCTCTTCATTACCTGATTCATCATAAGAAATAATAGGAGAATATTGGGAAGTCTCTTCCCTTTCATTAGTATTCTCTTCATCTTCTATTTGTTTTATTTTCTTTATGTAATTGGCAATATAAGGATTTTCAATGTAATTCACCGCACAATACATATAAATTTCCTCTAGATCAAAATCAAGAACTTTATCACGGACAATTTCTAGAAGATCCTTAGTTATATGTTTCATTTCTTCATAACCTAAAAGCAAACTAAGTTCATTATGATGTGCAAGGGAAATCAAGTCATCACAAATCTTGGACACAATACGATCATGAAACAATTTGCATTGGTTACTGAAATGATCACGTTCATTGCAAAGTTCACAAGTAGGGCTAAGAATGTTTAAATTTTCAGCACAAACATCTAGCCTTTCTTGCAACCATTTAGTTTCCAAATACTTATGCCTCTTGCAAAATGTATTTTCCCTAATTGGTGTGTACTTGCAATCTCTATGCACTCCACAAAAATCTACATGCTTATAAGAGACATTTCCATCATGTCTAGTGCAATCATCATTAGTACTATGGATATTCAAAGAGTTCATACTAACAACATTGCAATCATGCTCATCATTCAAAGATCTAGTGCCAACCATTTTATAGATTTCTTCTCCTAGCACTTGAGCACAATTTTCCTTTCCATCATTCTCACGAAAGATATTAAAAAGATGAAGCATATGAGACAAACTCAATTCCATTTTTTGTAGTTTTCTTTTATAGACTAAACTAGTGATAAAACAAGAAACTAAAAGATTCGATTGCAAGATCTAAAGATATACCTTCAAGCACTCACCTCCCGGCAACGGTGCCAGAAAAGAGCTTGATGTCTACTACACAACCTTCTTCTTGTAGACGTTGTTGGGCCTCCAAGTGCAGAGGTTTGTAGGACAGTAGCAAATTTCTCTCAAGTGGATGACCTAAGGTTTATCAATCCGTGGGAGGCGTAGGATGAAGATGGTCTCTCTCAAACAACCCTCTAACCAAATAACAAAGAGTCTCTTGTGTCCCCAACACACCCAATACAATGGTAAATTGTATAGGTGCACTAGTTCGGCGAAGAGATGGTGATACAAGTGCAATATGGATCGTAGATATAGGTTTTTGTAATCTGAAAATATAAAAACAGAAAGGTAACTAATGATAAAAGTGAGCACAAACGGTATTGCAATGCGTTGAAACAAGGCCTAGGGTTCATACTTTCACTAGTGCAAGTTCCCTCAAGAATAATAACATGATTGGATCATATAACTATCCCTCAACATGCAACAAAGAGTCACTCCAAAGTCACTAATAGCAGAGAACAAACGAAGAGATTATTGTAGGGTACGTAACCACCTCAAAGTTATCCTTTCTGATCGATCTATTCAAGAGTCCGTAGTAAAATAACATGAAGCTATTCTTTCCGTTCGATCTATCATAGAGTTCATACTAGAATAACACCTTAAGACACAAATCAACCAAAACCCTAATGTCACCTAGATACTCCATTGTCACCTCAAGTATCCGTGGGTATGATTATACGATATGCATCACACAATCTCAGATTCATCTATTCAACCAACACAAAGAACTTCAAAGAGTGCCCCAAAGTTTCTACCGGAGAGTCAAGACGCAAACGTGTGTCAACCCCTATGCATAAGTTCACGAGGTCACAGAACTCGCAAGTTGATCACCAAAACATACATCAAGTGGATCACATGATATCCCATTGTCACCATAGATAAGCACGTGCAAGACATACATCAAGTGTTCTCAAATCCTCAAAGACTCAATCCGATAAGATAACTTCAAAGGGAAAACTCAATTCATCACAAGAGAGTAGAGGGGGAGAAACATCATAAGATCCAACTATAATAGCAAAGCTCGCGATACATCAAGATCGTATCACCTCAAGAACACGAGAGAGAGAGAGAGAGATCAAACACATTGCTACTGGTACATACCCTCAGCCTCGAGGGTGGTACTCTCTCCTCGTCGTGGAGAGCGCCTGGATGATGAAGATGGCCACCAGAGAGGGATTCCCCCCTCTGGCAGGGTGCGGGGACGGGTCTAGATTGGTTTTCGGTGGCTACGGAGGCTTCTGGCGGCGTAACTCCCTATCTATTCTGCTCCCCGATGTTTTTAAGGGTATATGGACATATATAGGAGAAAGAAGTCGGTCAGGGGAGCCACAAGGGGCCCACGAGGGTGGGGGTGCGCCCAGGGGGCAGGCGTGCCTCCTTGCCTTGTGGCCACCTCGAAGCTTCCCTGACATAAACTCCAAGTCTCCTGGATTGCTTCCGATCCAAAAATAACTTTCTCGAAGGTTTCATTCCGTTTGGACTCCGTTTGATATTCCTTTTCTTTGAAACACTGAAATAGGCAAGAAAACAACAATCTGGGCCGGGCCTCCGGTTAATAGGTTAGTCCCAAAAATAATATAAAAGTGTATAATAAAGCCCATAAACATCCAAAACAGATAGTATAATATCATGGAACAATCAAAAATTATAGATACGTTGGAGATGTATCATGCTTCTACTTCAAAGGGACTGGTCACTCGAAGCGGAACGTTACTAATGCTTCTAATACATGTTATTGCTGTGTACCCTACTAATGCTCGCAGTAGCACCTGGGAATTCTATACTAGTTCTATTGCTAATATTTGCAACTCGAAACAAGGGCTACGGATTAAGTGAGGATTGGCTAAGGATGAGGTGGTGATGCGCGTGGGAAATGGTTCCAAAGTCGATGTCATCACCGTCGGCACGCTACCTCTACATCTACCTTCGGGATTAGTTTTAGACCTAAATAATTGTTATGTGGTGTCGGCGTTGAGCATGAACATTATATTTGAATCTTGTTTGATGCGAGACGGTTATTCATTTAAATCAAAGAATAATGGTTGTTCTATTTATATGAATAATATCTTTTATGGTCATGCACCCTTGATGAGTGGTCTGTTTTTACTAAATCTTGATAGTAGTGATACACATGTTCATAGTATTGAAGCCAAAAGATATAAGTTTAATAATGATAGTGCAACTTATTTGTGGCTCTGCCGTTTAGGTCATATTGTTGTAAAGCGCATGAAGAAACTCCATGCTGATGGACTTTTGGAATCACTTGATTATGAATCACTTGATGCTTGCGAACCATGCCTCATGGGCAAGATGACTAAGACTCCGTTCTCCGGGACAATGGAGCGAGCAACAGACTTGTTGGAAATAATACATACTGATGTATGCGGTCCAATGAGTGTCGATGCTCGCTGCGGGTATCATTATTTTCTTACCTTCACAGATGATTTGAGCAGATATGGGTATATCTACTCCATGAAACATAAGTCTGAAACATTTGAAAAGTTCAAAGAATTTCAGAGTGAAGTGGAAAATCATCGTAACAAGAAAATTAAGTTTCTACGATCTGATCGTGGAGGTGAATATTTGAGTTATGAGTTTGGTCTTCATTTGAAACAATGTGGAATAGTTTTCCAACTCACACCACATGGAACACCACAACGTAATGGTGTGTTTGAACGCCGTAAACGCACTTTATTAGATATGGTGCGATCTATGATGTCTCTCACTGATTTACCGCTATCGTTTTGGGATTATGCTTTAGAGACAGCTGCATTCACGTTAAATAGGGCACCATCAAAATCCGTTGAGACGACACCTTATGAATTGTGGTTTGGCAAGAAACCCAAGTTCTCGTTTCTTAAAGTTTGGGGCTGCAATGCATATGTGAAAAATCTTCAACCTGATAAGCTTGAACCCAAATCGGAGAAATGTCTCTTCATAGGATACCCAAAGGAAACTGTTGGGTACACCTTCTATCACAGATCTGAAGGCAAGATATTCGTTGTTAAAATGGATCCTTTCTAGAGAAGGAGTTTCTCTCGAAAGAAGTGAGTGGAAGGAAAGTAGAACTTAACGAGGTAATTTTACCTACTCCCTTATTGAAAGTAGTTCATCCCAGAAATCAGTTCCAGTGATTCCTATACCAGTAAGTGAGGAAGCTAATGATGATGATCATGAAAGTTCTGATCAAGTTACTACAGAACCTCGTAGGTCAACCAGAGTAAGATCCGCACCAGAGTGGTACGGTAATCCTGTTCTGGAGGTCATGTTACTTGACCATGACGAACCTACGAACTATGAGGAAGCGATGATGAGCCCAGATTCCGCAAAATGGCTTGAGGCCATGAAATCTAAGATGGGATCCGTGTATGAGAACAAAGTGTGGACTTTGGTTGACTTGCCAGATGATTGGCAAGCCATAGAGAATAAATGGATCTTCAAGAAGAAGACTGGCGCTGACAGTAATGTTACTGTCTATGAAGCTCAACTTGTTGCAAAAGCTTTTCGACAAGTTCAAGGAGTTGACTACGATGAGACCTTCTCACCCGTAGTGATGCTTAAGTCCGTCCGAATCCTGTTAGCAATTGCTGCATTTTATGATTATGAAATTTGGCAAATGGATGTCAAAACTCCATTCCTTAACGGATATCTTAAAGAAGAGCTCTATATGATGCAACCAGAAGGTTTTGTCGATCCAAAAGGTGCTAACAAAGTGTGCAAGCTCCAACGATCCATTTATGGACTGGTGCAAGCCTCTCGGAGTTGGAATATACGCTTTGATAGTGTGATCAAAGCATATGGTTTTATACATACTTTTGGAGAAGCCTGTATTTACAAGAAAGTGAGTGGGAGCTCTGTAGCATTTCTGATATTATATGTGGATGACATATTGCTGATCGGAAATGATACTGAATTTCTGAATAGCATAAAAGGATACTTGAATAAGAATTTTTCAATGAAAGACCTCAGTGAAGCTTCTTATATATTGGGCATCAAGATCTATAGAGATATATCAAGACGCTTAATTGGACTTTCACAAAGCACATACCTTGATAAAGTTTTGAAGAAGTTCAAAATGGATCAAGCAAAGAAAGGGTTCTTTCCTGTGTTACAAGGTGTCAAGTTGAGTCAGACTCAATGCCCGACCACTGCAGAAGATAGAGAGAAAATGAAAGTCATTCCCTATGCTTCAGCCATAGGTTCTATCATGTATGAAATGTTGTGTACCAGACCTGATGTGTGCCTTGCTATTAGTTTAGCAGGGAGGTACCAAAGTAATCCAGGAGTGGATCACTGGACAACGGTTAAGAACATCCTGAAATACCTGAAAATGACTAAGGATATGTTTCTCGTCTATGGAGGTGACAAAGAGCTCGTTATAAATGGTTACGTCGATGCAAGCTTTGACACTAATCCGGATGACTCTAAGTCACAAACCGGATATGTATTTTTATTAAATGGTGGAGCTGTCAGTTGGTGCAGTTCCAAGCAGAGCGTCATGGCGGGATCTACATGCGAAACGGAGTACATAGCTGCTTCGGAAGCAGCAAATGAAGGAGTCTGGATGAAGGAGTTCATATCCGATCTAGGTGTAATACCTAGTGGATCGGGTCCAATGAAAATATGTCGTGACAATATTGGTGCAATTGCCTTGGGAAAGGAATCCAGATTTCACAAGAGAACCAAGCACATCAAGAGACGCTTCAATTCCATCCGTGATCAAGTCAAGGAGGGAGACATAGAGATTTGCAAGATACATACGGATCCGAATGTTGTAGACCCGTTGACTAAGCCTATCTCATGAGCAAAACATGATCAGCACCAAGACTCCAGGGTGTTAGAATCATTACAATGTAATCTAGATTATTGACTCTAGTGCAAGTGGGAGACTGAAGGAAATATGCCCTAGAGGCAATAATAAAGTTGTTATTTATATTTCCTTATATCATGATAAATGTTTATTATTCATGCTATAACTGTATTAACCGGAAACTTAGTACATGTGTGAATGCATAGACAAACAAAGTGTCACTAGTACGCCTCTACTTGACTAGCTCGTTGATCAAAGATGGTTAAGTTTCCTAGAGATGGACAAAGAGTTGTCATTTGAAAAACGGGATCACATCATTAGAGAATGATGTGATTGACTTGACCCATATGTTAGCTTAGCACGATGATCATTTAGTTTACTGCTATTGCTTTCTCCATAACTTATACATGTTCCTATGACTATGAGATTATGCAACTCCCAAATACCTGAGGAACACTTAGTGTGCTATCAAATGTCACAACGTAACTGGAAGACTATAAAGATGTTATACATGTGTCTTTGATGGTGTTTGTTGAGTTGGCATAGATCGAGATTAGGATTTGTCACTCCGTGTATCAGAGAGGTATCTCTGGGCCTTCTCGGTAATGCACATCACTATAAGCCTTGCAAGCAATGTGACTAATGAGTTAGTTACTGGATGTTTCATTACGGAATGAGTAAAGAGACTTGTCGGTAACGATATTAAACTAGGTATTGAGATACCGAGATCGAATCTCGGGCAAGTAACATACCGATGACAAAGGGAACAACGTATGTTGTTATGCGGTTTGACCGATAAAGATCTTCGTCGAATATATAGGAACCAATATGAGCATCCAGTTTCCGCTATTGGTTATGGACCGGAGATGAGTCTCGGTCATGTCTACATAGTTCTCGAACCCATAGGGTCCGCACGCTTAACATTCCGTGATGATCGGTATTTTGAGTGTATGTGTTTTGATGTACCGAAGGTTGTTCGGAGTCCCGGATATGATCACGGACATAACGAGGAGTATCTAAATGGTCGAGACATAAAGATCGATATATTGGATGACTATGTTTGGACATCGGAATGGTTCCGGGTGAGTTTGGGCATATACCGGAGTACCGGAGGTTACCGGAACCCCCCGGGAAGTATACGGGCCTTATTGGGCCATAGTGGGAGAAAGAAGAAGGGAGTGTCATGGTACTAAGTCTGACAAAAGAATGGGGGGTAGGTATGAGGAGGCAAGATCCTAGCTACGGTGAAGTTGTGCACGCAAGATTTACGAGTTCAGCCCTTCCCAGAGGAAGTAACAACCCTACGTCCCATTGGATTATGCGTGAAGTTAAAGGGGGTGCGAACCCTTGTCCCAGAGGAGGGGGTGGCTTATATAGAGTGCGCCAGGACCCCAGCCATCCCCTGTCACACAGGGTTCAATGTACATAAAGAGAGGACGTTACTGGTAATGCCGGCATTAAAGTGATATAAATGACCCTTAAGTCTACGGAGTGAATGTCCGATCGTTGCCATCCAAAGTGACCTTAGATCTTCTATACTCCGAGTGGTTCCTGATGTGGTCGAATGATTATGTCATGGTCGAATGGAATTAGGTTATCCGAGTGGAACTCATGGTCGAGTGGGTTGCATCTTGAGGTGATTCCAGTCGGTAGAATTTGCTATCATTTGAATGTCTTTGACTATAGGGCAGTGTCCTTGGGAAGGGTACTTAGATCAGGTCTATTGCCCTACCCTAGGTACATGTCATCGTCATTAGCCCCCGAATGGTTCTGGGTCTGAGTGGAGATGGATTTGAAGATGGTTCCGACCCAATCTTCACGATGCGGAAGCATTTTACTTGGGTTGGAGAACCATGCAACAATTTTGACTTCATTTTCAGTTGCCTTGAGCCATTCAGAGATTATCGAGTGATTTTTTCTGATAACTTCGACTGCTGATGCTGCATAAAATCTCTCGCGGGATTCCAAATTTAGGGAAGCGCGCGGGGCGGAGAGGGTCGTGGTAATCCGAGCGGATTAGGCAAGTTGCTCATCGATCCATGTGCCACCTTTTTTGCCACGTACTGCACGTGCGACTGTTGCGGGATTTGACAGGATCGCCTGGACCCACAAGTCAACCACTCGGGAAGCCAACCCATATAAGGCGTTCGGGCCAGGGCCTTTGCACTGTGCGCCTCATTTCCCCCTTCTTCCTCTGCTTCCCCACCGCATCTGCCTCTGCTCTTAGCGCTGCCGCCCAGTCCAAGCTCAATCCGCCGCAATGGGGAAGGATAAGACGGCAACTCTAGAGCGCGTGAAGAAGGCGACGGTGAAGGCGAAGGGGAAGAAGACGAGCCGGGCAGGGTCGTCATCGAGAACTGGCCTGCCGCCCGTCTGGATCCAGGGTGACTGGATCCGGTCAACGATCTAGCGAGAAGACATGGAGGATTTGGTGGACGAGGGCTTGATTCCCCACAAATCTTGGCGGCTTCCGGAGGACGAGACCGGGCCGCGACCGCAAGAGGGTGAGTGCGTCCTTCTTGTGACACAAGTCGGCCGCGGCTTCTCTTTGCCTCCCCACCCCTTCTTCGGGGGTTTCCTGAACTTTTTTGGGGCCCAACTTCATCACTTTTCTCCCAACACCATAACATAACTTGCCGCATACGTGTCCATGTGTGAAAACTTTCTGGGTTGTCGACCGCATTGGGGCCTCTTCAAACACATTTTCACCTGTCGTTCTCAGTCGATAAAAAAGGCCAATCTGAGTGATGAGAGGACACATGTGATCCAGATGTGCGGAGGTCTGGGGATCCAGATGAGAAATAAAAGCACTTTCCCTGCCATGATTCTTCCCGAGTCAGTCAGGGGGTGGCAATCGACTTGGTTCTATTGTAAGGACCAACCAACCCCGGGTCAGTCGACTGGCCTTCCCCCATTTTCCATAGAACGAGTAGAGAAGCCTTCTCCCTTGAGAGTGACTCTGGCTGAAAAAGCGGAGGTGAATATGTTGGTTGAGCGAGTGGTCCAACTTGTCCGCGACGGGGTGACTGCATGGACTTGATAGAAGTTTTTCGCAGTCGACACATCCAGCCACTCCAAGCTCGTGATCATCCAATGTGGATGTACTCGGGTGTTGAAGACAGCACTCAGATCCACCCAGAGGATGTCGATGAGGGGACAGTGGCGTAGTGGCTGCAAGGTATTACTAGCAACAAAGATAACCCCAGGGGGTCTAGGAGGGTTCCTCCACTCGACAACACCACCGAACCTGACAAGGTCTTATTCTTTCCTTCCAAGTGTATTTTTCTTGGATATGTGTTTGTTCTTGAAACTGAATGATATCCACTCGACCCCGTGTCTTGCAGGTCTACACTGAGATGTACTCTATGCCCAATGGAGATCAGGAGGATGAGGGAGAGGCGAGTGGAGGCGACAGTGGCGAGTGGCATTCTGACGGAAGGGGAGACGAGAAGAGCGAGGACTTGAGCAGTGGTGAGGAGGTCAACTCCCCTCCTTGCACGGAAAGACGCTCAAGGACATACTTCCAAGCGCACAAGGACATCTTCTCCTGCGCCGACTGAGAAAGCTCCGAAGCAACTCAAAGTCATACCGCCAAAACCCCGGAAGGCCTTGCCCAAGATGAAAGTGGACGTCCCTATCACTTCTGGATAATCACTAAGCTCGACCTCTTATTTTTAGCGTGACCCGTCCTTTGGTCGATTCACTTTCTTGTTTTAACCGAGTAAATTCTGAAATTTGTAGTGCTGCCTCTGGGACTTCAATGTACCAAGATGATGAAGACAAGGAGATGGACGACGCAGTCACCTTCCATGTGGGTATAACTTTTGTCATTTGGTCTTTACTTTATCAGCCATTTTGATGGTCCACTGAACTCATGTAACTGATTGCTTTGCAGCTCCACCGAATGTCATTGAACTTCCAGATGACGACGAAGATGTGCCACAGAGAGTCATAGGGAGGAGGGGCAGGACTTCGAGCAAGAAGGCACCAGCTGGCAAGACGTCCCAGTCAATGCCGGTGACGGAACCTGTGGTTCAGCAGTCCGGAGACATGAACCGTGCTTTTGTAACTTTTGCTATTCCAGTGTCGACTGAACGCCCTTCCTCATCGACTGCACAAGTCCCTGATTCATCTGTCCAGCACCACGCCTCGGATCCTCAAGCTGTCATCACTAGACCCACGTCTCCATTGTTCGTCACCCATCACGTCCCGGAAGACCAAGCAGGCACTGCTGGGGAAGCAATACGCCAAGCAAGCTTGATGATGGAGCGGATGAAGACAGTGCATGAGACCAGCCAAGCCGCCTATGATGCCAGTGCAGCCCTCTGAGCTAATGTCCGGGTTAGTTGGTTTCCGACTGATCTCCTATCTTAACGCTTGTTCTGTTAGGATATGCTACCCGAAAAACTTTCATTGTGCATCCATCTGCCAGTCTGTTCTTCGCATCTATACACTCGCTGGGTGTTTCAATTTATTCCGAGTAGTCTTTCCAGTTGAGTTGACTAGGTTATGTCAATTGCAACTATAGACTAGTGGGGGCACGCAGAGTGCACCCACTGGGTGTAGTCCCCGAGGTTGTCGTCGAATGTGTGATTCGGCGTGGGTCTTGATGAAAATATCTTGTTGTTCAGTTCTTCCACTCGGTCTGGGTGGACCATGTCGAGTGGAACCTGAACCAGTGGGGGCACGCCGAGTGCACGCACTAGGTGTAGTCCCCGAGACCGCGGTCGGCTGCAGGCAGTCGGTTGGGGTCTGAGAATAACTATTGCCTCTTTTTTTCCACTCGGTCTGGGCGGACCATGTCGAGTGGAACTGGGACTAGTGGTGGCACGCTAAGTGCGCCCACTGGGTGTAGTCCCCGAGACTATTGTTGAATGTTTGATTCTGCAGTAGTCTTAGAGTTCTTTTCACTCAGAAGTGAATAATCTTTGATTCTGTCCGCTGATGCAACTTTTACTGAATTCAGAAATCTTGTGAGCTCATCTCCAAGTTTGCTGATTTCGAAGAGAAGCAGAGATAGCTCAACCTTGACCTGGAGTTGGCCAAGCAGAACTTGCAAAAGGCCAAAGATGAAGCAGTTGGTATGGAAGGTAACAACTTGTTGATTGTGTAATTGGATTGTTTCTCTAGTCGTCTCCTCATTCTTCTCTCTGAACCGAGTGCTTGTTTGTTGTGTGTGTGTGTATATATATATATAGAGAGAGAGAGAAAATGAGGCAGGCTCTAGCACAGAAGGATCTTGATCTTCCGCAGTGCAGAAGGCGGCTCGGAAAAAAGCAACACTCGCTGATAAGAAGCTAGCTTCAGTCGGGGTGCTCGAGGAAGACAATGCCAAGTTGAAGACGGCTCTTGCCGAGGCCAACCGAGAAGTGACCCGTCTGAAGAAAGACAAGGTAGCTTTGAACGATAAGATTGAAGGCATTTCTCATAAGAGAAGTGACCTGGAGGCCTATCTGGGAGCACTCGCCAATAAGTTATTCCTTATGCTTGACGGTATCTTTCCTTGTCTGACTATTTTGCTATCATCGAGTCACCATAAATCGGTCGACTCATTAGCTCTCTGTGGTTGCAGAATTTTGTCAAAACTTTGAGGAAGAAACTGGGCGAATCGAGACGAGCTTGGACCTCATCAATTCCCCTGTCAACGATGAAGCTGCTATGAACGTGCTCCGACTGGAATCCCGTCTTGCCAGCATTACAGACTACCTTGCTCGCCTGAAGGTTGCGGTGTCGCGGATCGACACGGCGCTTTGGCCGAAGGAGACGCTCCAAAATGACCTCGAGTCCTTGATGACTCGACTCAATGAGATCCCTGGTCGAGTGCAGGAATGGAAGAAGTCGTCTGCTCGATGCGGTGCTGACGTAGCTCTGTCACTTGTTCGAGTCGATTGTAAGGAGGCTAAGGAAGAAAAGCTAGCAGCGATCAAGGTTGCCAACACCAAGAGACTCGACTTCCAGTCTTTCATGGAGACCTTCGTTGCTGTCGCTACTCAAATTGCAGATGGAATCGACCTGGATGAGTTCGTCGAGCCTGCCAGTCCCCCTCCTGCGGAATGAACAAACTTTTTATGATCTTATTAAATTTGCCTCGGTATGCCGAGTGGTTTTGTAACCATTAAAACTCCTTCGGGCCGGATGCCCGAGTACTTTAAGCTGCTGTCTGGAACCTCATAGGATTTATCTAAACTTTGTTGTTTTGAATCTCTTGGCTCTGAGCGAAATTTGATTCTTCAGTCTGAATTGCTACTGACTCTGTGGTGCAGCTCAGTCGAGTGGATCATGAACAAGGGCACTCGGTGCCATCCATGACCTGCACCTCGTTGTCCTTGCGGATCGGGATGGAGCGCACATTGTACTTGTGCCACAACCCTGAGAATAAGGTTGCAGTCAACCGGCACCTCGTCGTACTTGCGGATTAGGATGGAGTGGACATTGTATTTGTGCTGCAGCTCTGAGGATAGGGTCGCAGTCGACCGGCACCTCGTCGTCCTTGCGGATCGGGATAGAGCGGACGTTGTATTTGTGCCGCAGCTCTGAGCGTGTTTTTGAACTTAGGCAAGTATGGGACTACAGCTAAGCCCCCGAGTGGGAGGTTTGCTCTCTACTCGGTAGGGTTTTTTAAACTTAGGCGAGTGCGGGACTGCAGCTAAGCCCCCGAATGGGAGGATTGCTCTCCACTCGGTAGGATTTTTTTAAACTTAGGCAAGTGCGGGACTGCAGCTAAGCCCTCGAATGGGAGGATTGCTCTCCACTCGGTAGGATTTTTTAAACTTAGGCGAATCAGATTCACATCTAAGCCCCCAGGTGGGACGATTGCTCTCCACTCGGTAGGATTTTTTAAACTTAGGCGAGTGCGGGACTGCAGCTAAGCCCCCGAGTGGGAGGATTGCTCTCCACTCGGTAGGATTTTTTAAACTTAGGCGAATTGGATTCACATCTAAGCCCCCGAGTGAGAGGATTGCTCTCCACTCGGTAGGATTTTTTAAACTTAGGTGAATCAGATTCGCAGCTAAGCCCCCGAGTGAGAGGCTTGCTCTCCACTCGATAGGATTTTTGAAACTTATGCGAATCGGATTCGAGGCTAAGTCACCCACTAGGGGATTTCGGACACATGTAAAAGTAATAACAATCATCTAGGAGACTGTAAAACCATGTCTTTAATAAACAAACTGAAAGGTACGTCTTATTACATCTCGACAGTCTAACTGCTTAAGTATTAAAATGGCGGAGAAGCTCCGCATTCCAAATGCATGGCTCGTCTTTCTTGTGTTCCACATCGTACAGGTGATATGCTCCGTTGTGGAGAACTTTGGTGATGATGAAGGGGCCTTCCCAGGCGGGAGCAAGCTTGTGTGGACGTTGTTGATTCACTCAAAGAACCAGGTCCCCCTCCTGGAATGCTCGACCTCTTACGTTCCTAGCATGGAATCGACGAAGGTCTTGCTGATAGATAGTCAACCTGATCAGGGTCATCTCTCTCTCTTCTTCTAAAAGATCAACGGCGTCTTGACGGGCTTGTTCTGCTTCTGCCTCTGAGAAGAGCTCCACTCGCGGGGCATTATGGAGTAAATCAGTTGGCGGCACGGCCTTGGCTCCATAAACCAGGAAGAAAGGAGTCCGGCCAGTTGACCGATTTCGAATTGTTCTCAGACCCCACAGTACTGATGGTAACTCATCTACCCAGGCACCAGCCGCATGCTTGAGGTCTCGCATCAATCTGGGCTTCAACCCTTGTAAGATCAAACTATTTGCTCTTTCTGCTTGCCCGTTTGACTGACGGTGAGCGACTGAAGCATAGTCGACCCGGGTGCCCTGGGAAGCGCAGAAAGCGCTGAACTCATCTGAACCAAAGTTTGAACCGTTGTCCGTGATGATACTGTGTGGGACTCCATATCTGAATGTTAATTCTCTAATGAAGCTGACGACGGTTCTCGAATCGAGGTTCTTGATGGGTTTGGCTTCAATCCATTTAGTGAACTTGTCGACTGCAACAAGCAGGTGGGTGAAACCCCTTCTGCCAGTCCTCAAGGGTCCAACCATATCCAATCCCCAAATAGCAAACAACTAGACGAGTGGAATGGTCTTCAATGCTAAAGCGGGCTTGTGAGACATGTTAGAGTAAAACTGGCAGCCCTCACACTTGTCGACTATTTCCTTCGCCATTTCATTCGCCCGTGACCAGTAAAAACCCGCTCGGTATTCTTTGGCCATGATTGTCCGAGAGGACGCATATGGTGATTGAGGATCATTCGACCTTCCTCCAGGGTAATGCACCATTGAGCAACTCCAGTCACACTCTCCCTGTACAGTCGACCACTTATCACAGTGAAGGCTTTAGATCGATGGACAATCTATCGTCCTTCATCTTCGTCTTCTAGAAGCTCTTTCCTGAGAATATATGCGATGTACGGCACTGTCCAGTCAGGAATGGTAACCAAAACTTCCATGATTAAGTCGACCACAGCTGGGATTTCAACTTCAGTCGGATCAGTAGAACTCTTAGGTTGCAGGGGCTCTTCTATGAAGGGATCCTCTTGAACTGATGGTGTGTGAAGATGCTCCAAGAACACACTGCTGAGAATGGGCTCTCGCTTGGAACATATCTTTTCCAGGTCATCCGCTGCCTGATTCTTCAGTCGGGGAATGTGGTGGAGCTCTAGCCCTTCAAACTTATTTTCTAACTTTCTCACTGCATTGCAATAACCAATCATAGTTGGGCTTCTGACGTCCCACTCCTTCATTACTTGATTGACCACCAAATCTGAGTCGTTGTAGACCATTAGGCGACGGATGTTGAGTGAAATGGCCATCTGCAACCCATATAGAAGCGCTTCGTATTCAGCTTCATTGTTGGAGGAATCAAAGTGAATCTGAAGGACATAACTGAGTTTGTCACCTCGCGGGGATACCAAAACTACTCCAGCGCCAGAACCATTCAACATCTTGGATCCATCAAAGAACATAGTCTAATGTTCCGAGTGGACTTGAATCGGTTGCTATTGTTCAATCCACTCGACGAGGAAATCTGCTATTGCCTGGGACTTGATTGCTTTCTTTGCCTCAAACTTGATATCCAACGAAAGGAGTTCAATCACCCACTTTTCCACTCGACCAGTTGCGTCTCTGTTGTTCAAAATTTCTGACAATGGAGCATCACTGACGACTGTGATATAGTGATCTGAGAAATAGTGTGCAACCTTCTTCGAAGTCAAGTAAATTCCATAGGCAAGCTTCTGATAATGTGGATATCTCTGCTTGGACGGGGTTAAGACTTCCAAAATATAGTACACTGGGTGCTGAACCTTATAGGCTTTACCTTATTCTTCCCGCTCGACCATGAGTACTGTACTGGCAACTTGTCCAGTGGCTGCAATATAAAGTAGTAAAGGCTCTTTGGTGATTGGAGCACTGAGCACCGGCTGGGTGGAAACTAGGGTTTTGAGCTCTACAAACGCTGTGTCAGCTTCAGGAGTCCGATATGTCTCCATCGTATCTACTTTTCCAAACACTTTTGCCCTTGTTTTGGACTCTAACTTGCATGATTTGAATGGAACTAACTCGGACTGACGCTGTTTTCAGTAGAATTGCTATGGTGTTATTTTTGTGCAGAAATAAAAGTTCTCGGAATGACCTGAAAATCAACGAAGATTATTTTTGGAATAAATAAACAATACTGGAAGAAGAATCCACGTCAGGGGGCCCACACCCTGTCCACGAGGGTGGGGCGCGCCTACCCCCTGGGCGCGCCCCCTGCCTCATGGGCCCCTTGACGCTCCACTGACCTCCACTCCAACTCCATATATTCGTGTTCGGGGAGAAAAAAATAAGAGAGAAGGATTCGTCGCGTTTTACGATACGGAGCCGCCGCCAAGCCCTAAACTCTCTTGGGAGGGCTGATCTCGAGTCCGTTTGGGGCTCCGGAGAGGGGAATCTGTCACCATCATCATCATCAACCTTCCTCCATCACCAATTTCATGATGCTCACTGCCGTGTGTGAGTAATTCCATCGTAGGCTTGCTGGACGGTGATGGGTTGGATGAGATTTATCATTTAATCGAGTTAGTTTTGTTAGGGTTTGATCCCTAGTATCCACTATGTTCTGAGATTGATGTTGCTATGACTTTGCTATGCTTAATGCTTGTCACTAGGGCCCGAGTGCCATGATTTTCAGATCTGAACCTATTATGTTTTCATGAATATATGTGAGTTCTTGACCCTATCTTGCAAGTCTATAGTCACCTATTATGTGTTATGATCCGTTAACCCCGGAGTGACAATAATCAGGACCATTACCGGTGATGACCGTAGTTTGAGGAGTTCATGTATTCACTATGTGTTAATGTTTTGGTCCCGTACTCTATTAAAAGGAGGCCTTAATATCCCTTAGTTTCCAATAGGACCCCGCTGCCACGGGAGGGTAGGACAAAAGATGTCATGCGAGTTCTTTTCCATAAGCACGTATGACTATATTCGGAATACATGCCTACATTACATTGATGAACTGGAGCTAGTTCTGTGTCACCCTATGTTATAACTGGTGCATGATCGATCGCATCCGACATAATTCTCCATCACCGATCCAAAGCCTACGAGCTTTTCATATATTGTTCTTCGCTTATTTACTTTTCCATAGCTACTATTACAATCACTATAAAACCCAAAAATATTACTTTTGCTATCATTACCACTACTATCATATTACGTTGCTACTAAATACCTTGTTGCAGATATTAAGTTTCCAGGTGTGGTTGAATTGACAACTCAGCTGCTAATACTTGAGAATATTCTTTGGCTCCCCTTGTGTCGAATCAATAAATTTGGGTTGAATACTCTACCCTCGAAAACTGTTGTGATCCCCTATACTTGTGGGTTGTCAAGACTATTTTCTGGTGCCGTTGCCGGGGAGCATAGCTCTATTCTTTGAGTCACTTGGGATTTATATCTGCTTATCACTATGAAGAACTTGAAAGATCAAAGAACCAAGATTTTTCCCTCAACTACGAGGGGAGGTAAGGAACTGCCATCTAGCTCTGCACTTGATTCACCTTTTGTTTTGAGTAAACTTGCGACACCTACACATGCTATTTATTTCGATAGGTCGCGTGTTATTGATGATGCCACTTCTGCTTTGCATGTTATTTATGATGAAACTACTTCTTATGCTTGATACTACTGTGCCACTAGGTGAACTACTTGATGAACAACTTGCTAGGGCTAGAGAGAATGAAATTACTGAAACTGGTAATATTGATGAAAGTGGTGATGAAGATTCTCCCCCTAGATATGGATTGCCTGTTGTTCCTGAGGGTTATGTTATGGATGAAGAAACTGCTAGAGACTTTTTAGCTTGCAATGATAGATCCGATCTTAAGAAATTATTAGCTAAGCTTAAAGAAAAATCTTTGAATGCTAGAATGAAATATGACCCTGCTTTTGCTACTTCACCTATCTTTATTACTAATAAGGATTATGATTTCTCTGTTGATCCTGAGTTAATTACTTTGGTTGAATCTGATCCTTTCTATGGTTATGAATCTGAAACTGTGGTGGCACATCTTACTAAATTAAATGATATAGCCACCCTCTTTACTCATGATGAGAAAACTCGTTATTACTTTATCCTTAAGTTGTTTCCGTTCTCATTAAAGGGTGATGCTAAAACATGGTTTAATTCTATTGATCTTGGTTGTGTGCATAGTCCCTGGGATATGATTTATTACTTCTCTGCTAAATATTTCCCTGCTCATAAGAAACAAGCTGCCTTAAGGGGAATGTATAACTTTGTGCAAATTGACTAAGAGAGTCTCCCACAAGCTTGGGGGAGGCTTCTCCGATTACTTAATGCTTTTCCTGATCATCCTCTCAAGAAAAATGAAATACTTGATATCATTTATAATGGACTAACCGATGCTTCCAAAGATCACCTGGATAGTTGTGCTGGTTGTGTTTTCAGGGAAAGAACTGTTGATCAAGCTGAATTGTTATTGAATAATATGTTGACTAATGAAAATAATTGGACACTTCCTGAACCAACTCCTAAGCCAACTCTGAAGAAAAGGGGTATTCTATTTCTCAGTCCTGAAGATATGCAAGAGGCAAAGAAATCTATGAAAGAAAGAGGTATTAAAACTGAAGATGTTAAGAATTTACCACCTATTGAATGAATACATGGTCTTAATTTTCCGCCTGTTGAAGAAACACGTGGTTTTGATAACCCGACATAGGTAGTAAAGGTAAATTCTCTCTATAGATTTCATAAATGTGAAATCCCATTTACAAAGTTTGCTAGCCCATGCTTATATGAGATTGATGACTTCATGGTTAAACAAGAAAACTTAAATGCTTATGCTGGTAGACAATTGAAACACAATGTTGATATGCTTGAACACTTGGGTGATTATATGGCTAATGTTAAAGGTGAACTTAAACTTATTAGTAAACATGCTTCTATGGTTACTACTCAAGTAGAACAAGTACTTAAAGCTCAGAATGATTTGCTCAATCAATTAAATAATAAGAAGAATGATAATGCTGTTAGAGTTATGACTAGAGGTGGTAAAATGACTCAGGAACCTTTGTATCCTGAAGGCCACCCTAAGAGAATTGAGCAAGATTCTTAGAGAGCTAATGTAGATGCACCTAGTTCTTCTAAAAGGAAGAAAAAGAAAAATGATAGGACTTTGCATGCTTCTAGTGAACCCATTGTTAACACACCTGAGAATCCCAATGATATTTCTATTTCTGATGTTGAAACACAATCTGGTAATGAACATGAACCTAGTGATAATGTTAATGATGATGTTCATGTTGATTCTCAACCTAGCAATGATAATGATGTAGAGATTGAACCTGCTGTTGATCTTGATAATGCCCAATCAAAGAATCAACGTTATGATAAGAGAGACTTCGTTGCTAGGAAGCACGGTAAAGAAAGATAACCATGGGTTCAGAAACCCATGCCTTTTCCTCCTAAAGCATCCAAGAAAAAGGATGGTGAGGATTTTGAGGGGTTTGCTGAAATGATTAGACCTATCTTTTTGCGTATGCGTTTGATTGATATGCTTAAAATGAATCCTTATGCTAAGTACATGAAAGATATAGTTACTAATAAAAGAAAGATATCGGAAGCTGAAATTTCCACCATGCTTGCTAATTATACTTTTAAGGGTGGAATACCAAAGAAACTTGGAGATCTAGGAGTACCAACTATAACATGGTCCATTAAAAGAAACTATGTTAAAACTGCTTTATGTGATCTTGGAGCCGGTGTTAGTGTTATGCCTCTCTTTATATCGTAGACTTGATTTGAATAAGTTGACACCTACTAAAATATCTTTGCAAATGGCTGACAAATCAACTACTATACCTGTCGGTATTTGTGAGGATGTGCCTGTTGTGGTTGCAAACGTTACTACTTTAACGGACTTTGTTATTCTTGGTATTCCCAAGGACAATAGTATGTCTATTATCCTTGGAAAACCCTTTTTGAATACTGCAGGGGCTGTTATTGATTGCACCAAAGGCAATGTTACTTTTCATGTTAATGGTAATGAGCATACGGTACACTTTCCTAGGAAACAACCTCAAGTCCACAGTATCAATTCTATTGGAAAATTTTCAACAATCACTATTGGAGGTTTTGAACTTCCTCTTCCTACTGTCAAGAAGAAATATGATATTCCTATTGTTGGGGACATGCATATCCCCGTTGAGGTAACCTAGTGTTATTTGAAAATTCTTCGGTTTCATGTTATTCGAAATGAGTTTGTTAACAAGACCTGGTCAATCTTGTTAGTGGATTCCTTTTGATGAGCATGAGATGGGTGAATTTAGAAAACACAACTCTCTGTGCCCTCTTTTTACTTTCTGTTATTTATATTAAGTAAAGCAAAAATAGTTTTTTCTGTCTATTTTCTAAATTATCCATGCAATAAAAAAGACCATGAAAATAAAAGTTCTCCAAATGCCTTGAAATTTGAATATGATTTTTTCTAGAATATTTGAGAATATTTGGCACTGAAAACACAGCAGGGGGAGCATCCACGTGCCCACGAGGGTGGAGAGCGCGCCCACCCCCCTGGGCGTGCCCCCTGCCTCGTGGATCCCACGTGGGTCCCCTCCACTTATTCCAGCCACCACACACTCCTTTTTCCTCCCCAAAAAAATCACCAACTAGCTCAAACCCGAGTTCTTGCTCATCTTTCTGCCATTTTCGATCTCCTTGCTCAAAGCTCCATTCACAAAACTGCTTTGGGGGATTGTTCTTTGGTATGTGACTCCTCCAATGGTCCAATTAGTTTTTATTCTAGTGTTTTATTCAGTGCAAATTTTTGCTGCTTAGGTGACCCTGTTCTTGAGCTTGCATGTCAAATTTATGTGGTCAAAAGTAGTTTTAATGCATGATATACCCTCTAGGCACTTGTAGGAGTAGTTGCTATCAATTTTGTTGAGTTTGGTTCACTTTTATTTTAAGTTACTAAAAATTTCAGAAATTTTCAGAAAAAGATGAAAAGATTTTTGAGGGGCTCGTCGACCCGAAGCTCGAAGGATAAGCAAAGTGAAGAGAACAAGAAGCCCAAGTATAATCTCCCTCGTACTGTGGAGGTTCAGCCATGTGAATGGACTTGTCATGAGTTCTTGAAAGAGCCCGGGATTTATGAAGATTTTTATTATTTGGCTGAGAATGCAGGCCTCACCGCCTTCCTCCACGACCAGTGCGAACAGTATCTCTTACTCACCAATATCTTTGTGCAAAACTTTCATTTCCATGCTAGAAGCTCGCCACCTTCGGTGGAATTTTATTTATATGATGAGCATAAGGAAATGTCACTTCGTGATTATTTTCGGGTTTGTTTGATACCTTTTGAGGGCAGCATAGAGGAACCACATCGTAATGATGTGGAGGGATTTATTGATATGATTGTTGTGGGGGAAATGAGGAAAGTTTCCGATGCGAGAATCACTAGCAAACATTTTCCTGTTCTACGTTACTTTGCAATATTTGCTAGTAGATGCTTAATTAGTCGCGGGAACTGTGGGAACCTTAGTGCTCCTGATATTGTTATTTTGTGCCATGCCTTGTTTCAAGATACTACTTTCAGTTTAGGCGCTATTGTTGCTAAACGGTTAAATCTGAACCGTACTAAGGGCCCCGTCCTTGGAGGCATTTTTTCCTCGCGCCTAGCTGCACACTTTAACATACCTATCAGGCATTATGAGAAAGAGGAAAAGTTGTCGTCTAATATTTTTCTAGATTTTAAGAGCATGGTAGCACATGATTTTATTGTCAATAATAAGAAGAAGGTGCTTAACTATAGACTGATTTTTGGTAAGTATAACTTCGAGACTGTTACCTTGCCTGCTCCTCTTTGTTTAACATAATTTCAGGCAAGTACCTTGTTTTACCGGAGGACATTTATGCATACTGGAGTGTGACACCAGCTCCAAAGCCTGAGCCGGAACCACCCCAGGACCCTTATCGACAGTCGGTTTATCAGTGGAATCCTGAGGAGATTGCCAACCAGTGGCACCCAGAGGACACTCCTCCTTACACCGGAGAGGGCCACTTTGATCCATGGGCATAGACCAACTTAGGCCAAAAGCCTAAGCTTGGGGGAGTATGTATCTCTCACTAAGGGAGTCCTGGATTAGGGGGTGTCCAGATAGCCGGACTATACCTTCGGTTGGACTCCTGGACTATGAAGATACAAGATTGAAGACTTCGTCCCGTGTCCGGAAGGGACTTTCCTTGGCGTGGAAGGCAAGCTTGGCAATACGGATATGTAGATCTCCTACCATTGTAACCGACTCTATGTAACCCTAGCCCTCTCCGGTGTCTATATAAACCGGAGGGTTTTAGTCCGTAGGACGAACAACAATCATACCATAGGCTAGCTTCTAGGGTTTAGCCTCTCTGATCTCGTGGTAGATCTACTCTTGTACAACCCATATCATCAATATTAATCAAGCAGGACGTAGGGTTTTACCTCCATCAAGAGGGCCCGAACCTGGGTAAAACATCGTGTCCCCTGCCTCCTGTTACCATCCGCCTTAGATGCACAGTTCGGGATCCCCTACCCGAGATCCGCCGGTTTTGACACCGACATTGGTGCTTTCATTGAGAGTTCCTCTGTGTCGTCACTTTTAGGCCCGATGGCTTCTCCGATCATCAACGATGATGCGATCCAGGGTGAGACTTTTCTCCCCGGATAGATCTTCGTATTTGGTGGCTTTGCACTGCGGGCCAATTCGCTTGGCCATCTAGAGCAGATCGAAAGCTACGCCCCTGGCCATCAGGTCATATTTGGAAGTTTGAACTACACGGCCGACCTCCGCGGAGACTTGATCTTCGACGGATTCGAGCCGCAGCCGAGTGCGCTGCACTATCACGATGGGCATGATCTAGCTCTGCGGCTGAACAGTGCCCTGGAGGCCGCACCCGCATCAGCTCCGACCCTTAATTCAGAGCCAACTGCGCCAATCGAGGATGGGTGGTTGGACACCGCCTCGGGGGCTGCAATCTCTACGACGATCGAGCCAAACACCAGCCCTATTCTCTGCGAAGCCCGTGACTCCAAGGAGCCGGACTCCTCTCCATACTCCGGGCCCTCCGCGCCCCTACCGATCGAACCCGATTGAGCGCCGATCATGGAGTTCACCGCCGCGGACATCTTTCAGCACTCGCCCTTCGGCGATATTTTGAATTCACTAAAGTCTCTCTCTTTATCAGGAGAGCCCTGGCCGGACTATGGTCAGCAAGGTTGGGATGCGGATGATGAAGAAATTCAAAGCCCACCCACCACCCACTTCGTAGCCACTGTCGATGATTTAACCGACATGCTCGACTTCGACTCGAAGACATCGACAGTATGGACGCCGATGCAGGAGACGATCAAGAACCAGCGCCTATAGGGCACTGGAAAGCCACCTCATCGTATGATATATACATGGTGGACACCCCAAAATAAGGCAATGGCGATGGAACAGCGGAGGATGACCCCTCCAAGAAGCAGCCTAAGCACCGGCGTCAGCGGCGCCGCTCTAAATCCCGCCAAAGAAAAAACGGTGATTCCGGCACGGGAGATAATAACACCTCGGACAGTGCCGAAGACAACCACCTCCAGCAAGATTCAGCACAGGAGGATGGAGAAGCCAGCCCTCATGAGAGAGCGGCAGACAGAGAGGTCGAGGACGATAATTATATGCCTCCCTCCGAAGACGAGGCAAGCCTCGACGACGACGAATTTGTCATGCCGGAGGATCCCGTCGAACAAGAGCATTTCAAATGCAGGCTTATGGCCACGGCGAGTAACCTCAAGAAAAAACAGCAACAGCTTAGAGCTGATCAAGATTTGCTAGCCGACAGATGGACTGAAGTCCTTGCGGCCGAAGAGTATGAACTCGAACGCCCCTCCAAGAGCTACCCAAAGCGCAGGTTGCTACCCCGATTAGAGGAGGAAGCACCTGAACCTACATCACCAGCGCATGATGCGGCCGACCGGCCACCCCGTGGCCGCGACAGAGAGGCCTCTTGGCCCTCCACTCAAGCCGCACCCCGGTGCCGCTCAAAAAATACCAAGGCATGGGAAAATGCGCCAGACCTGTGAGATATATTGGAGGGCAAGGCAAGGCAAACAAGATTGATCTACGGATCGCGTGGGCGCCCCACGGCACGAGACGGTAATCGTCACTCCGGATACAGTAAATCCGGATGGGCCGAACACAGTAGACAAAGCTCGTTTGAGCTGTGTCGTGATATAGCCCAATACAGAGGCGCCGCACACCCACTATGCTTCACAGATGAAGTAATGGATCATCAAATCCCCGAGGGTTTCAAACCCGTGAACATCGAATTATACGATGGCACAACAGATCCTGCGGTATGGATCGAGGACTATCTCCTTCATATCCACATGGCCCGCGGTGATGACCTACACGTCATCAAATACCTCCCACTCAAGCTTAAAGGACCAGCTCGGCATTGGCTTAACAGCTTGCCAGCAGAATCAATTGGTTGATGGGAGGACCTGGAAACCGCATTCCTCGACAATTTCCAGGGCACTTATGTGCGGCCACCAGACGCCTATGACCTTAGCCACATAATTCAGCAGCCAGAGGAATCGGCCAGACAATTCTGGACACGATTCCTAACCAAGAAAAATCAAATCGTCGACTGTCCGGACACAGAGGCCCTAGCAGCCTTCAAGCATAACATCCGCGACAAGTGGCTTGCACGACACCTAGGACAGGAAAAGCCAAAATCTATGGCAGCCCTCACGACACTTATGACCCGCTTTTGCACGGGAGAAGACAGCTGGCTAGCTCACAGCAATAACATGACCAAGAGCCCTGGTAATTCGGATACCAAGGACAGCAGTGGCAGGTCGCGTCGCAACAAGCAAAAGTGCCGCATTAACGGCGACAATGCTGAGGATACAGCAGTTAATGCCGGATTCAGAGGCTCTAAACCTGGTCAGCGGAAAAAGCCATTCAAAAGAAATACTCCGGGCCCGTCCAGTTTGGACCAAATACTCGACCGCTCATGCCAGATACATGGCACCCCCGAAAAACCAGCCAATCACACCAACAGGGATTGTTGGGTGTTCAAGTAGGCAGGCAAGTTAAATGCCGAAAGCAGAGACAAGGGGCTGCATAGCGACGACGAGGAAGAGCCCTGGCCGCCGAACAATAGTGGACAGAAGGGCTTCCCCCCACAAGTGCGGACGGTGAACATGATATACGCAACCCACATCCCCAAGAGGGAGCGGAAGCGTGCGCTAAGGGACGTATACGCGATGGAGCCAGTCGCCCCAAAGTTCAACCCATGGTCTTCCTGCCCGATCACTTTTGATCGAAGGGACTACCCCACTAGCATCCGTCATGGCGGATTCGCCGCATTGGTTCTAGACCCAATTATTGACGGATTTCACCTCACTAGAGTCCTTATGGACGGCGGCAGCAGTCTGAACCTGCTTTAACAGGATATAGTGTGGAAAATGGGCATCGATCCCTCGAGGATTAAACCCACTAAAACGACCTTTAAAGGCGTCATACCAGGTGTAGAGGCCAACTGTACAGGCTCAGTTACACTTGAAGTGGTCTTCGGATCTCCGGATAATTTCCGAAGCGAGGAGTTAATCTTCAACATAGTCATGTTCCGCAGTGGCTATCACGCACTGCTCGGGCGAACCGCATTTGCCAAGTTCAATGCGGTGCCGCACTACGCATACATCAAGCTCAAGATGCCAGGCCCTCGAGGAGTCATCACGATCAATGGAAACACCGAACGCTCTCTCCGAACGAAGGAGCAGACGGCGGCTCTCGCAGCGGAAGTACAAAGCAGCCTCTCAAGGCAATTCTCCAATCCGGCCATTAAACGTCCGGACACTGCCAAGCGCGCCCGGAGCAACCCACAACAAGACCGCGTGGCACGTTCCGAGCAAGCGTAGAAATGCGGCCCCAACCCCAGCCCTCGCGAACTTGCGAAACCAGTGTTGCACATACATAACTATGCTCTGGAAATACCATGGGCACAGGGGGAGGGGCACCATCACGGCACGCCCGAAACGCGGCTTAAACCGCACTAAGGGCTGCCGATTTCTTAATTTTCTCTTATTTTCAGGACTCCATTCTTCGGAAGGCTTGTCTGGCAGTACAATTGCCGCACAAATGATACAACAACCAGGGGAGCAGAAAGCTACGCCGCACTATGGAACTCTAAGGTGGTCTCTATAACGAGTAGTATACCTGTTTCACATACCATTCCGCAGCTCACCCCTGTAAAGGACATGTTAAATAGTCCCATCTTTTGCTTATTGCACTATTTGTATCGTTCTGCTTTGATCACAGCTTTTTTAAATAAACAATGCATAGCTTCCATCTATTATTGCATTACTCTTTTTTACGAATATATGTTCATTAATGACATGTTGCACCCGTACACTTTGGTACGGCCAATACGCCACGGGATTAAGTACCCCACAATACGGTGTGAGAAGTCCGAACACTTTCACAAGTGCGGCACCCCGAACTTATAGCATTATATGCATCGGCTCCGAATCATGTCTTGGGTCAATAGTTGGGTTTGCCCGGCTCCTATGTTTTGGTACCTTACTTTCCGTTATATCGGCTAAGGTAGCACTAGGAGAACTACTGCGATTGTGCCCCAGTTGAGCTGGGCTAAGCACCTCCGTAGAGAAAGCTAAAACTGACCGTCATGATGAGGCGAGAGCTGGTTGCTCTTCGAGAGATTTTCGAGTCCCTAAAGACTTATGCCGCTTAGAGCTAGGAGTCGGCTTTGCCCGGCCTAGGCGTGGATAGCGCCCCGAACTCGGTCTTCCGAACACTAGGGGCTTCACCGAAATTTAAAATTATAGAATTCTATGGCTAAGTGAGAGTGTTCAAGCATTATAGTCCGATTGCCTTGTTCGTTGTGTTGAGCGCCTCCCTCGAAGGACCCAAGAATGGAAAAAAGAGCGCTCATGTTTATCCCGAACACCCCAGCACTCGTGGCATGGGGGCAGAAGCCGACGACTCACCATCTCTCAAATTTGATAAACGGCCGCACATAAGGTAATATTTTAAATTCAAAAGCGTTGCTTAGCGCATATGAACAAGTTTTCAGCGTACAGGATCACAAATGCGAGTTTACTCAAAAATTACATCTTTGGAGCATTCATCCGCTAAAAGGCGGGCACCCTTCAGGACGCCCTCATAATACGCTTCCGGAACGCGATGCTCCTTGCCCGGCGACGGCCCGTCCTTCACCAGCTTCTCCGCATCCGTCTTGCCCCAGTGCACTTTAGCACGGGCAAGCGCCCTACGGGCACCTTCGATGCAGACGGAGCGCTTGATTACTTCAAGCCGTGGACAGGCATCTACCAGCCGCCTCACCAGCCCGAAGTAGCTCCCAGGCAGAGCCTCTCCAGGCCAAAGCCGAACTATGAGGCCCTTTATGGCCTGTTCGGCCACCTTGTGGAGCTCGACCATTTGCTTCAGTTGGTCGCTCAAAGGCACCAGGTGTCCGGCCTTAGCATACTGAGACCAGAACACCCTCTCCGTCGAGCTCCCCTCCTCGGATCGGTAGTAGGCGGTGGCATCAGACGCACTGCGGGGCAAATCTGCGAATGCTCCTGGAGAGCTCCGGGCTCGGGTAAGTAACAAGTAATTCACTTTCACGTGCTTGCTTTGCATAATGAATGCCTTACCCGCCGCTATCGTCTTCATCGATTCAATTTCTTGGAGGGCTTTCTGGGCTTCGGCCTTGGCAGACTTCACGCTTTCGAGGGCTGCCGCAAGCTCGGACGCTTGCGTCTTTGAGTCAAGCTCCAAACACTCGTGTTCTTTCTGCAACTCCTCCACCCGCGCCTCCTGCTTCCCTCTCTCTGTGCGCTCCGTGGCCGCTCTGTTTTCGGCCTCGGACAGCGCTTTCTTAAGGGTTGCCACCTCGGTCGTGGCCCCTATAATAGCACGTTGATCCTGTCATTTTTTGCAACCACATCTTCTCTATATACTTGCGCAAGGTATTACTTACCTTCCTTCTCCTCAAGTTGCCTCTTGGCATGGCTGAGCTCGTTCTCAGACCACGCGAGGTTTTGCTTCAGCGTATCCACCTCCGCAGTCAGCGTGGCGGAGGCTAGCAGCGAAGCCTGTATACGCATATTGACTTGATTATGTTAGACTCCTGCGAATGTTATTAGATCCTCTATTCGGCTTTTCTTTTCGAACGCCGAACAGAGCATCAGGGGCTACTGTCTATGCGGTAATATTTTTACATATTCTTTACTTACCTCAAAGCCTGTTAGAAGGCTGGCACAGGCTTCAGTCAGTCCGCTCTTGGCGGACTGAACCTTCGGGATCACCGCACTCATAATAGTGCGGTGCTCCTAGTCGATGGAGGCGTCGTTAAGCACCTCCAGCAAATTGTCCGGTGCCTCCGGTTGGACGGAGGTCACCGTCTCGGTAGGCTTGCTCCTCTTGGAAGGAGGCTGCCTACCAGAGTACGGAACCGTCGAAGGTTCCGGCGCGGTGTCCGGCTCAAGGCCGGACTCGGAGCCCTTGGGGGTTTTATCCCCTTTGCGCCTGGAGTCCGGGAGGTCGCCTTGCGGCGCCTCCAGGACCACCTCCTCCTGGCTTGGAACCTGTTGGGACAGCACCTCGGCGTCGTCCGTAGGATGGGGGGAGGTAGCAGGCGGAAGTGAATTCACGTCCGACGAATCCAGGGAGCCGCTCGACGACTCGTCGAGCCCGGCCTTGGGCGGACTGCATAGTCATATTCGGCGTAAGGAGGAGCTGTGCAAGAAAGGAACACTATGAATTGCTCTGGTGTCCGAATACTTACGATCTCGCCAGGGGCTTGGCCCTGTGCGGCCAATCCTCTTTGCCGTCGTCGGCGTTGCTGGAGTAGTTCGGAGGAGGGGTCTTCCCCTTCTTGGACCCCTTTGGCCTCGCCAGTTGGGGCGGCCTTCCTTTTCTTCCCTCCCCCCGCTGGAGGGGGAGAGGTCTCTTCTTCCTCCTCCTCGTCTTCACGGGAGGAGTGCGTCTTGGAGTCGTCGGATGATGAATCCGACACCTCCAGGCGCTGGGCACTCTTTCGAGTCCCCGTGGCCTTCTTCTTGGCCTTCTTCTCCGGGACCACATAGGGTGCCGGAATCAGCAGCTTCGCCAAGCGAGCGTCCGCTGGGCCTTCGGGCAAAGGAGCCGGACAGTTGATCTGTCCGGACGTCTCCTGCCAATCCTGTCAAAGGTAAGGGAGCTTAGATCCCGCATGGAGTCAAACTATAAAAAACTAATTCCCTGTAAAAGGTAAAATCAGCTTACTGCACAAGCGTGATGCAGCGTGCTGAATCCGCAATCCTCGATAGCGGATGTGGGGGCCTCGGCGCCCTTGAAAATCACCTTCCAGGCATCTTCGTACATCGTGTCGAAGAGCCTGCTCAGAGTTTGGTGCCGCACCGGGTTGAACTCCCACAAGGTGAAAGCCCGTTGTTGACACGGGAGGATCCGGCGGATGAGCATAACCTGGACTACGTTGACAAGTTTGAGCTTCTTGTCCACCAGGGTTTGGATGCATGTTTGGAGTCCAGTCAGCTCTCCTTTTTTATCCCACGACAGGCCCGTCTCTTTCCAGGAGGTGAGCCGCGTAGGGGGTCCGGATCGGAACTCAGGGGCTGCGACCCATTCAGGGTCGCGCGGCTCGGTGATGTAAAACCACCCCGATTACCACCCCTTTAGGGTATCCACGAAGGAGCCCTCGAGCCATAGGACGTTGGGCATCTTGCCCACCATGGCGCCTCCGCACTCCGCCTGGGTGCCGCGCACCACCTTCGGCTTAACATTGAAAGTCTTGAGCCATAGGCCGAAATGGGGGCGGATGCAGAAGAAAGCCTCGCACACGACGATAAACGCCGAGATGTTGAGGACAAAGTTCGGGGCCAGATCGTGGAAATCCAGGCCATAGTAGAACATGAGCCCTCGGACAAATGGGTGGAGAGAGAAGCCCAGTCCGCGAAGGAAATGGGGGAGGAACACCACCCTCTCATGGGGCCTAGGGGTGGGGATGAGTTGCCCCTCTTCGGGAAGCCGGTGCGCAATGTCGTTAGACAAGTATTGGGCTTTCCTTAGTTTTTTGATGTGTCCCTCCGTGACGGAGGAGACCATCCACTTGCCTCCCGCTCCGGACATGGCTGGAGAAGGTTGAGGTGGGGTGTGCAGACTTGGGCGCTGGAGCTCGAGTACACGGAAATGGATAGGTAAAGGAGGAAGAAGGCGTGGATGAAAAGGTGGATCCTTATCCACTTATATGGGCGGACGCGACTATGCGTCCCCACCAGCCTGGTCAAACTCACTTATCTCCCCAGCACCGTAATCAATGGTGCGGTTGGGTTACCCACACCGTATTGATGAGAATCCCGGAATAAGGGGACACGATCTCTGCTTTGACAAGACGTGCCAAGGAAACCGCCTCACTAAACGCGCTGAGGTGGGATAGTAAAACGATTTGAATAAAGACTTGGCGGTGGTGTGATGTCACGCTACGGAATACGTTAGCAGATTAGATTTGTGTAAATATTATTCTCTCTATGGCAATATGTGGAAAATTATTTTGCAGAGCCGGACACTACCTTTGTGTTCAAAATCTTCTATGAAGTACTTGGAGGAGGAACCCGCCTTGCAATGCCGAAGACAATCTGCGCACCGGACCCGTCGTCATTGAAGCCTGGTTCAGGGGCTACTGAGGGAGTCCTGGATTAGGGGGTGTCCGGATAGCCGGACTATACCTTCGGCCGGACTCCTAGACTATGAAGATACAAGATTGAAGACTTTGTCCCGTGTCCGGAAGGGACTTTCCTTGGTGTGGAAGGCAAGCTTGGCGATACGGATATGTAGATCTCCTACCATTGTAACCAACTCTGTGTAACCCTAGCCCTCTCCGGTGTCTATATAAACCGGAGGGTTTTAGTCCGTAGGACGAACAACAATCATACCATAGGCTAGCTTCTAGGGTTTAGCCTCTCTGATCTCGTGGTAGATCTACTCTTGTACTACCCATATAATCAATATTAATCAAGCAGGACATAGGGTTTTACCTCCATCAAGAGGGCCCGAACCTGGGTAGAACATCGTGTCCCTTGCCTCCTATTACCATCCGCCTTAGACGCACAGTTCGGGACCCCCTACCCGAGATCCGCCAATTTTGACACCGACACTCACCGACATTACATTCATGTTCAAACACTCATGCCAGTTGTCGGTGCTCATACTTTTTCATTGTATCATCCATGCTAGTTTATTTTCATTTTCTCATTTTCTTCTTATGTGTTTGAAAAACCTTAAGAAAAAAATTAGTTGTAGATTTTAGTTAGTTTACTTTCCATGCCTGTAGTAGTAGTAATTAAAAGAAAACCCCAAAATATTTCTTGTTCTTCTTTTGCTTGTTCGGAGCTTTCCTGTGTAAATAGTTTTGTTTGTTTTATTTCCTTTGGGGGTCGAGAGGAGAAGACCATGATGAAAATGTTGAGTGACTCTTATATGCATTATTGTTGATCTGACAAAGAGCCCATATTACCTTGTCTTCTCTCTTGAATTGAATGCTTGCAGATTCAAGCTTAGTCCAATGCACGTGCACTATTATTATTATCCACATCGTTCGGTCATGCAAGTGAAAGGCAATAATGATGATTATATGATGAACTTATTGAGATAAGAAAAGCTGGTATGAACTCGACCTCTCTTGTTTTTGTAAATATGATTAGTTCATCATTCCTGATTCAGCCTATTATGAAAGAAACATATTTGCAATGGCAATTAGAGATTGTAGTTGCTTATGCCATGCTTAATTAGCTAGGAGCTTATAATGGTCTACCTTGCGTGCCAACATTCTATTAAAATGGTTGTGATGTGGCATGATAGGGTGGTATCCTCTTTTGAACGATTTGAGTGGTTTGACTTGGCACATGTTCACGCATGTAGTTGAAACAAAATCAACATAGCCTCTACGATATTTATGTTCATGGTGCATTATATCCTACTCATGCTTGCATTCGGTGTTGATTAGTTTTAATGCATGTTCATGACTGTTGTCGAGCTCTAGCTGGTCGCTTCCCAATCTTTTTCTAGCCTTCACTTGTACTAAGCGAGAATACTGCTTGTGCATCCAATTCCATAAACCCAAATTTATTCCATATGAGTCCACCACACCTACCTATACACGGTATCTACCTGCTGTTCCAAGTAAATTTGTATGTGCCAAACTCTAAACCTTCAAATAAACATTCTGTTTTGTATGCTCGAATAGCTCATGTATCAACTAGGGTTGTCTGTATCCTCCATGCTAGGCGGGTTATTCTCAAGAGGAGTGGACTCCGCTCCTCATTGACGAGAAAATGGCTGGTCACCGGGATGCCCAGTCCCATGCTCAAATCAAATCAAAATAATTGCAAACAAAACTCCCCCAGGATTGTTGTTAGTTGGAGGCACCCTTTGTTTCGGGCGAGCCATGGATTGATGCTTGTTAGTGCTGGGGGGAGTATAAACTTTACCATTCTGCTTGGGAACCGCCTATAATGTGTGTAGCATGGAAGATATCGAGATCTCTCGGTTGTTATGTTGACAATGAAAGTATACCGCTCAAAATATTATTCATATATATTTCAAAATCAAGCTCTGGCACCTCTACAAATCCCTGCTTCCCTCTGTGAAGGGACTATCCATTTAATTTTATGTTGAGTCATCATCCTCTTATTAAAAAGCACCAGTTGGAGAGCATCGTTGTCATTTGCATCCATTACTGTTAGTTTACATTGAGTATGACTGTGAATGGATCTCTTTTACCATGAATTACAATGTCTAGTCAGTCCTTGATCTTTAAAGGTGCTCTGCATTTATGTATTGCGGTCTCAGAAAGGGCTAGCGAGATACCATCTTGTTATATCATATCATGATTGTTTTGAGAAAGTGTTGTCCTCCGAGATTTCTTATTATTGCTCGCTAGCTGATTATGCCATTGATATGAGTAAACATGAGACCTAAATGTTGTTGTGAATATGGTTAGTTCATAATCTTTGTTGAAAACTTGAATACTGGCTTTACATATTTACAACAACAAGAGCAAACAGAGTTTGTAGAAGTTTTTTTTTATCACTTTCAGTTTATCAACTGAATTGGTTGAGGACAAGCAAAGGTTTAAGCTTGGGGAGTTGATACATCTCCGTCGTATCTACTTTTCCAAACACTTTTGCCCTTGTTTTGGACTCTAACTTGCACGACTTGAATGGAACTAACCCGGACTGGCGCTGTTTTTAGCAGAATTTCCATGGTGTTATTTTTGTGCAGAAATAAAAGTTCTCGGAATAACCGGAAAATCAACAGAGATTATTTTTGGAATATATAAAAAATGTTGGAAGAAGAATCCACGTCAGGGGGCCCACACCCTATCCACGAGGGTGGGGGCGTGCCAACCCCCCTGGGCACGCCCCCTGCCTCGTGGGCCCCCTGACTCTCCACCGACCACAACTCCAACTCCGTATATTCGTGTTTGGGGAGAAAAAAATAAGAGAGAAGGATTCATCACATTTTACGATATGGAGCCGCCGCCAAGCCCTAAACTCTCCCGGGAGGGCTGATCTGGAGTCCGTTCAGGGCTCCAGAGAGGGGAATCCATCACCATCGTCATCATCAACCTTCCTCCATCACTAATTTCATGATGCTCACCGACGTGTGTGAGTAATTCCATCGTAAGCTTGCTGGACGGTGATGGGTTGGATGAGATTTATCATGTAATCGAGTTAGTTTTGTTAGGGTTTGATCCCTAGTATCCACTATGTTCTGATATTGATGTTGCTATGACTTTGCTATGCTTAATGCTTGTCACTAGGGCCCGAGTTCCATAATTTCATATCTGAACCTATTATGTTTTCATGAATATATGTGAGTTCTTATCCTATCTTGCAAGTCTATAGTCACCTACTATGTGTTATGATCCATTAACCCCGAGGTAACAATAATCAGGACCATTACCGGTGATGACCGTAGTTTGAGGAGTTCATGTATTCACTATGTGTTAATGCTTTGGTCTGGTACTCTATTAAAAGGAGGCCTTAATATCCCTTAGTTTCCAATAGGACCCCGCTTCCACGGGAGGGTGCGACAAAAGATGTCATGCAAGTTCTTTTCCATAAGCACGTATGACTATATTCGGAATACATGCCTACATTACATTGATGAACTGGAGCTAGTTCTGTGTCACCCTATGTTATAACTATTGCATGATCGATCACATTTGCCATAATTATCCATCACCGATCCAATGCCTACGAGATTTTCATATATTGTTCTTCGCTTATTTACTTTTTCGTAGCTACTATTACAATCACTATAAAACCAAAAAATATTACTTTTGCTATCATTACCACTACTATCATATTATGTTGCTACTAAATACCTTGTTGCAGATATTAAGTTTCCAGGTGTGGTTGAATTGACAAATCAGCTGCTAATACTTGAGAATATTCTTTGGCTCCCCTTGTGTCGAATCAATAAATTTGGGTTGAATACTCTACCCTCGAAAACTGTTGCAATCCCCTATACTTGTGATTATTAGAGTCCACTCGAACTTATCAGATTTCTTCATCAATCGATAAAGAGGCACTACTAGGGAAAACCTTATACACAGAACTTTAGCAGTAGCGCGGGTCAAAGAAGCATGCTGGTGCTAAGTAGCAGTAGCGCGCCTGTGCAAACCGCGCTGTTGATAAAGTTTTAGCAGTAGCGCGTCTTGTTCTAAACACGTTACTACTAAAATTCCCATGGCTTAGCCGATAGGCTACACATAGTAGTACGACCTATATCGAACCGCGCTACCGCTACTTTCTTTCTAGCAGCGCGTTTTAATCTAAATCGCTACTGCTAAAGGATATAAAATTAAATGGAAAGCACAAAGAAAGGTAATTGAAAATGAAAGAAATAGAATAAGGTGAAAGGAAAAAAATAAAATGTGAAGAAAACAAAATGAAAAAGGGGGAAAAGGAGAAAGGAGTAGCAGTAACGTGTATCCCAGAACGCGTTGTAGCTAACGTAGAAGTAGCGCGCTTTCTGGAACGCGCTACTTCTACTTCTGACTTAACCATGGGGTTCGTCCTTCCCCACGGCCACTTCCCCCAAATCCAGCTCTCCACTCTTGCCGTCGTTGTCGCCCGTTGGCCACCGCGCGCTCTCCGCACACCCTCTATGCCGCCCCCGCCCCCAGATTCAACGCTGCCCCGGACGCCGCCCCCGACCCCAACCTCGACACCGCCATTCGTCGCGCGCCCGAGCCCCGACCCCGACCTCGACGCCGCCTGCCCCTCCCTCACCGCAAGCACCCGAGGTGAGCATGCCTACTCCTCCCTCTCCCCTACCTCTGCCTAGGGTTTCTTTATATTTTAGTTGCATCAAATTAGTTAGGGTTCATGTAAGGGTGGAAACGAATGGATGCGGCTCAAATGAGTTAGGGTTCATGTAAGGGTCGAAACGAATCAAATTTCTAAGATGAATCATAAAACGAGTAAAATTTGACCACTTATTTCACTTTATAGTTGGATAATTAGAATATCCGCTACCACTTTCCACCCCTAGCTTCATCAAATTAGATGGTAATTAGGGCAGTAGTTCCTAGGTACTAATTAGTTAGTAAGAACTAGGTACTAATTAGGTACTAGTTTATTTTTATTTATAGTAAGTTTATTTTTAATAAGAACTAGTTGAATTAATAGAACTAGTTAGTAAGAACTTGTTGCTATTTTTTTAGTTAAAGCAATTTTTCCCGCATCGACGTGGACGATGCCTATCCCGCATCCTCGTCGTCGAGTCGGCGGAGGACGACGCCTGCTTGACCAGATGGGCCATGTCCAGGACTGGGCTCCGCCGGGGTGGTACTGGAGGCGCTACCTACCGGGGGGCGCAGGTTGGTGAGGAGCCAGCCTGTCATTGACCCGAACCTTCTTTGGTGGCGGTCGCGTGGACTAGTGACGGTCCAGAGGCTCGAGGAACCCACGGAGGTGGTGCGTCACCGTGTTAGTGAGGAGGACGCGCATGTCCGTCGCTACTTGTTTGCGTTGGAGCACATGTTCTCCAATACCTGGCAGGTTCTCCAGGGATCGCACTGGAGCTATGATCCCGTGATGGTTCCTTCTCTGTGGGTGTCCACCTCCCGCGCCGATACCCGTCGTGTGCTAGGGTTTTAGTTGTATTAGTGATGTTATATGTATGACACTATTCGGGATGTATTAGTGATAACATTCGATGATGTATGGATGCATAAGCTGATTTACTTTTGCTTATTGAATGCATGCTAATTTGAGTCCTATAAGATATTTTGAAATGTATATCTTGTGTTGCTCAAATAGGATATGTGCTTGTCCAAGTGGCCGGTCATGTTTGTAGGTTACACCTCTGAGTGGCCTATGTTTTGCCGGAGTGTTGATTCATTTCCATTCCGGCAAATTTCAGGCGCTCGATATGTCCTATTTTAGCAAAGGTCATGCTGGACTTTTCCGTGAATTTTGGCATGACTTGTGCCACAAGATGTAGGAAATATCGAGTGCCCTGGATTTGTGTGTTGAGTATCCTGGTAGTTGTCTTCGATCGATTTTCAATTAATGTTTTAACTATGAACAAAGGAAATGTCTGATGACGAAAAGGATTTCGGTATTTGCAAATACTGCAAAGACGAGCGCGACTTGTGTGACGGAATCTTCCTAGATGATGATAGGCGCTTCAGCATCAAGCTGGACGACAACTTCGAAGTGGATACAGTAAGTCACAACGACAAGTCTTTTTTCGTAATTAAGCATGACATTTGCTTCAACTTATAATTTAAGCATGACATTAAGCATGACAAGTCTTTTTTTACTATTCTACTAGTGTATCCCCTGCCATGCAAGAGTTTTTGTATTGGATAAGATAGGTTTCAGTCGTACTATGGAGGAAAAGAAAGTTTACTTAAAGACCGAGCATGGTTATATTTTCCACGCAAAATTATACAATTCAGACGACTACACCTATTTTGGATGCAAAACATGGCGAGCACTATGCAAGACTTATGCATTTGAGCCTGATATGGTTATCACCTTCGATATTCGTCCGGAAGATGATATTGAAGGTAATACCGACATCTGGGTCGATGTGAAGACGCCTCCAGTTATACCATTATGTAAGTTTTTCAACCATATTTATGTCTTTGATATTGTTTATTCAAAAATAGTTGACAACTAATTTGTATTGTCAGCTTATTTCGGTGCAAGCAAACATGTCCAGCGCTTGGTAGACAGGACCTACTACTGTCCCGAGGCTGAACTAAACTGCGAGGAGCTAAGTCATTATGTTTCATGGCTTGAGGATCTTGATACTGTCAAGACAAATTTTCTTCCTGCATTTAGAAATGTTAGTACGAAAAACGTGCGACCAATAGTGTTCGTAATGAACTACGGTCACATCTATTTAGGAAGGATGGTAAGATTTTTACTATTTGTCCTCAGTGCATCTTTTCCATACATTATTTTTGAAGCTAAACTTCATTGCTAAGTATGTTACCATATGATGTTCTTCTACAGGGACTCCCGATGAATGTTGTGCCTTATGGGATCGAGACTAAAGGTACCATGAGTATTATTAGCTTACGGCCAAGATATCCTACAGATTACTTTAGTGCATTCAAGATTAGCGACGGGTGCTTAATAGTGCAAGACTGGACCAAATGTGTGATGGAGAAGCGCAGAGAAGTACTAGGGGGCAGCAAACAGATGCGCTACCCACGATTAGGAGACAGGTTCATCTGCATGCTCCAACTTGATCAAGGAGGAGAGCTACACATGTTTTATGTTATTTTACCTAAGAGAGAGCAGCATGAGTGATTAGCTAGCTAGAAATGAGTTTGAGGATGATGATGTGCTACACTATTACTATGATGATAAAATAGCTAGTGTTGGTGTTATGACTATGATGATTATTATTAGCTAGTGTTAGTGGTGATTAAATAAATACTGTTGGTGGTAATGACTATGATGATGATTAAATAGCTTGTGCTCGCGGATTAGATTCAAGTGGAGGCAACATGTGGTGCACATCGAAAGTACTACTAGTCCAAACTGATCAAGTTTGGATTAGTAGTATACTTTTGACATGCACCACATATTGCCTCCACTTGAACCTAATCCACCTTCATTTGACACACTGTTATGGACATAATGATGTAAACCTCATAACTATTATTGTACCAATATTTGTACGATGGAGCATAAATACACTAAAAATAAAAAAATAAAAAAGAATACTAGTAGCGATGGAGAGAAAACACGCTGCCAGAACTTACATTAGCAGTAGCGTCGGAGTGAACAAACGCTGCAGCTATTTGTCCTAGCAGTAGCGCGTGCGGGCACGCGTTACTGCTAAGCAATAGTTGTAGCGCCTTATTAGTAGCGCGCCTACCCTCGCTACTAGTGAGCACAAAACCAGCGCTACTGCTAGGGTTTTCCCTAGTAGTGAGGCAATGCCTTTTCACCGAGACGAGAGATGAATCGACTCAAGGCGGCCAAACAACCAGTAAGCTTCTGAACGTTGTGTATGCGCACAGGGCTTTTCATTCGGAGTATTGCGCCAACTTTCTCTGGGTTTGCATCGATTCCACGTTCAGAAACGAGGAAACCGAGTAACTTTCCACCTGGAACTCCGAATGTACACTTCGATGGGTTAAGCTTGATATCATATCTTCTCAGATTGGCAAAGGTTTCAGCGAGGTCAGTCAGCAGGTTGGAACCTTTACGCGACTTAAACATGATGTCATCCATATATGCTTCCACATTCCGACTGATTTGAGTGACCAGACACTTCTGTATCATGTGCATGAATGTGGCACCAGCATTCTTGAGACCAAAGGGCATGGTAACATAGCGAAAGCACCCGAATGGGGTGATAAAAGTTGTTTTTATTTCGTCGGGTCCGTACAGTCAGATCTGATGGTACCCAGAGTATGCGTCCAGAAAGGACAATCGCTCACATCCCGCAGTCGAGTCGACTATTTGACCGATGCGAGGAGAGGGAAGTGATCTTTCGGGCAGGCCCGATTGATGTGCTTGAAGTCAATACACATACGGAGTGAATCATCCTTCTTGGGGACCATGACGACATTGGCGAGCCACTCGGAGTGGTAAATCTCTCGGATGAACTCAGCTGCCAGAAGCTGAGCCACTTCCTCGCCAATCGCCTTTCCTTTCTCCACGGTGGACCATCAGAGATGCTCTTTGACAGGTTTTGCTTTTGGGTCAACTCGCAAATGGTGCTCAGCCAGTCCCCTGGGTACACCTGGTATGTCAGAAGGTTTCCATGAAGATGTCCCAATTCTCACGGAGGAACTGGATGAGCGCTTCTTCCTATTTGATGTCGAGTGTTGTTGAGATATGAGTCGGAGCAGCATTGGGATCAATCGGATGAATGTGAACTGATTTTGTTTCACCAGACGACTTAAATGCAGATTCTGAAGTAGGCTTCTTAGCTCTCAACAAATCACTCAGATCTGTCGTCTTCTTGTATTCCTCCATTTCTATCGCTGCCATCTGTTCATTGGCAATCTTCGAGCCTTTTTGAAAGCACTCTTCTGCTCGCTGCAGATTACCAGTGACTGTAATCACGCCCCTAGGGCCAGGCATCTTTAGTTTGAGGTACATGTAACATGGTTGAGCCATGAAACGAGCATACGCAGTTCTGCCCAGGATAGCATGATAGGCGCTGTGAAAATCCACAACTTTAAATGTCAACTTTTCCTTACGGTAATTCTTTCAATCACCAAAAACCACGTCAAGAGTGATCTGGCCGAGTGAGTCGGCTTTCTTTCCAGGCATAACTCCATGGAACCGCATGTTGCTCTCGTAGAGTTTGGACATCGGAATGCCCATCCCTCGGAGGGTCTCAGCGTACAAAATGTTCAAACCACTGCCACCATCCATCATGACTTTAGTCAGTCGGGTGCCCCCAACGACTGGGTCGACCACCAACACTTGCCTCCCGAGGGTGGCAATGTGCGGCAGGTGGTCGGACTGTTCGAATGTGATGGGACTCTTTGACCATTTCAGATACGTCGGTGTTGCTGGGGCAACCATGTTTACTTCTCTGTTGATGACCTTCAGTCGACTTTTACTTTCAACGTCAGCAAAAATCACCAAATTGGAATTGTCATTGAGAAATCCTGCATCATCCTCTTCTTTGTCCTCATCCTTATCAGATTCCTTCTCTTTCTCACTGGGTTGTTTTTCTCGGAACTGCTATATAAGGACTCGACACTACCGAGTGGTATGTTTGGGATAAATCAGATTAGCCTCCTCATCCTTCTTAATGTGAATGTAACATGGCGAATCCATCACGTCGTCCCCTGCTGAATCCTTCACCTTCTTGGGGGTCCAGGGCCCTTTAGGTTTTCCTTTAGATTTTCCTTGGGTTGCGACTGCAAGCTCTCCAGGACATGCAGGTTCTGCTTTGCGCTTCTGCTTCCGATTGGAATTACCTCCTCCAGTGTCCTGGCCGACTGGTTTTCCCTTGCCACTGCGGAGTTGGTCTTCTTCTTTGTCGTTTGCATACCGAGTGGCTATCTCAATCATTCGAGTCACGACCATGTCTCTTGTCCAACCGAATTTCAGGTTGAGCTCCCGATACCGAACGCCCTTCTTGAAGGCGCAAACCGCTTGATGCTGAGACACATTCCCCACAGTGTGATGCAAAGTGGTCCACCTCTGGATGTAATCCCTCAAAATTTCATTCGGTTTTTGCACGCAATGCTGCAATTCTGTCATCCCTGCAGGTCATTTGCATGTGCCCTCAAATGTTCTGACAAACACTCGGGATAACTCCTCCCAATTGAATATACTGCTAGGAGCCAGCTGATTCAACCAAGCACTAGCCGACCCTTCAAGCATCAGAGGAAGGTGCTTCATGGCCACCTCGTCGTTTCCACCACCGATCTGAACAGTGTCAGGCTTCGATTCACCAGTGAACTTACAGACTCCAGTCGCCAACCTGAAGTTGGGAGGGATCTCTGCAGCTCGGATGGCTCTACTAAAACACTCAGGACCAGAAACATGCACTCTGCTTCTAGTTGGGCGGTCTCTGTTTCGCCCTTCTCTGTGTGCTCGATTCCTGTCCACTAAACCTTGCACCAAAATTGACCTTGCATCAAACCCGGGTTCTCTTGGGTCGACTGGCTTCCTCCGCTCTTCGCTACGGGCTCCTATCATCATGCTGCCGGGGTACATATGATTCGCCCCTCAGAGGGGACGTAGGCACTCGACGGCGGTCATCACAGTTGAGCCGAGGATCATGCTGCTCGTGGTTCCAACCCAAGTACTGCCCTTGGCGATGCCCTCGTCCTTCACGCTGCGGAGGCGATCTTGGGCTGTGAGACGATTGAACTGTGTCAGCCACCATAGATCTGCTATGAATTCTATTATGCGACTGAGACACTGCAGTGTTCTGCTCTGCTACTGCCCGGAGCAGAGCTCTGATCTGCATCAAACCTCTACCAACTTCAAATTGGGACGGCTTAATAGATTCTGCTATGCGGGCCACGGCTGTAAGGTTCTGAATCGGAGTGCGGTATACCTGCGGTTCAAGTGGGAACAGTTGCCGTTGTCATTGACTGGATACGAGGATCTGCTGCCGAGCGCGCTCGTCGAGCACGCGCTGAAGGTTCTCGAGTCAAGTGCGCTCAGCCAGAGTGGCCAAACGCGCCGCCTCCATGGCCTGAGCCTCAGAGGTCTCTCCGCCAACAAGCATGTGGAGCGCCTCCATATTGTGGCGGTGAAGTTCCTCCCTCTGCTGAGAAGGGAGGGTTTCGGGGTGATACTCCTCGTGAACGCGTGATGGATCGCCGCCGCCATTGCGACGCATGCCAGGCGGGCTGTGTGGCATGTCGACCATCACAACCTCCGCCATGGGGTTGCTGCTGTCGCACTCGGATAGGGTCTCGACGGAGCCAGTCGACAAATCGAACAGGCCGTAGAGAGATTCGTCGGGCTCGATTGCCGCGACTTGAGGGGTGGCCGACTATCGTGCCACATCATGCTTTACCCACCGCTAAAGCCGCGACCAAACGGATTGCTTGCAACGGCGAACAGCGGGGAGCGAAGACACCGCGGGAGCCGACCGATACTGGGTCGATAGCTGACGCAGAAGGACGCCGTGGATGCACACACGAAAGTGTGTCGCCCCGTGGACGGGGAGTGCCTCGACATCGAGGGGAGCTTCCTGAAGCCAAGCGGAGTCGTCGGCGATGAAAACAAGCGCGCCAATACAGATCTCGCGGCCCTCAGCCAAACCTCCACCGGAAACCATGATGATAGGACTCAGAGAAATCGCAACCTCACCGTAAAGTCGCTAAGATACCTGCCCCACGGTGGGCGCCAACTGTCGTGGTACTAAGTCTAACAGAACAATGGGGGTAGGTATGAGGAGGCAAGATCCTAGCTACGGTGAAGTTGTGCACGCAAGATTTACGAGGTCAGGCCCTTACCAAAGGAAGTAATAGCCCTACGTCTCTGTGCCTGGAGGCTTGGTCGATTGGATTATGCGTGAAGTTACAGGGGGTGCGAACCCTTGTCCCAGAGGAGGGGGTGGCTTATATAGAGTGCGCCAGGACCCCAGCCATCCCCTGTCACACAGGGTTCAATGTACATAAAGAGAGGATGTTATTGGTAATGCCGGCATTAAAGTGATATAAATGACCCTTAAGTCTATGGAGTGAATGTCCGACTGTTGCCATCCAAAGTGACGTTAGATCTTCTGTACTCCGAGTGGTTCCTGATGTGGTCGAATGATTATATCATGGTCGAATGGAATTGGGTTATCCGAGTGGAACTCATGGTTGAGTGGGTTTCTTGAGGTGATTCCAATCGGTAGAATTTGTTGTCCTTCGAATGTCTTTGACTATAGGGCAGTGTCCTTGGGAAGGGTACTTAGATCAGGTCTATTGCCCTACCCTAGGTACATGTCATCGTCAGGAAGCCTAGGAGGGGGCGCCCCCCTCCCCCAAGACCAATCCGAATTGGGTGCCCCCCTTTCCTTCCCCCTCTCCCCCTTCCCTCCTCTCGTAATACAACTAGGGAAGGGGGGAATCCTACTCCCGGTGGGAGTAGGACTCCCTTGGGCGCGCCATAGAGAGCCGGCCCCTCCCCCTCCTCCACTCCTTTATATACGGGGGAGGGGGCACCCCATAGACACACAAGTTGACAATTGTCTTAGCCGTGTGCGGTGCCCCCTCCACCATAATCCACCTCGGTCATATCATTGCAGTGCTTGGGAGAAGCCCTATTTCGGTAGCTTCATCATCACTATCATCACGCCGTCGTGCTGACGAAACTCTCCCTCGACACTCAGCTGGATCTAGAGTTTACGGGACGTCACCAAGCTGAACATGTGCAGATCGCGGAGGTGTCGTATCTTTGGTGCTAGGATCGGTCGTATCGTGAAGACGTTCAACTACATCAACCGTGTTGTCATAACGCTTCCGCTTACGGTCTACGAGGGTACATGGACCTCTCGTTGCTACGCATCACCATGATAGATCTTGTGTGTGCGTAGAAATTTTGAAATTACTGCGTTCACCAGCAGACCAAATTCGTAACTCAAGTATTCTCCTCCACGATCAGATCGTAGAATCTTTATTTTCTTGTTATGATGATTTTCCACTTCATTCTAAAATTCTTTGAACTTTTCAAATGTTTCAGACTTATGTTCATCAAGTAGATATACCCATATCTTCTCAAATCATCTGTGAAGGTCAGAAAATAACGATACCCGCCACGAGCATCAACACTCATCGGACTGCATACATCAGTATGTATAATTTCCAATAAGTCTGTTGCTCGTTCCATTGTTCCGGAGAACGGAGCCTTAGTCATCTTGCCTATGAGGCATGGTTCGCAAGCATCAAGTGATTCATAATTAAGTGATTCCAAAGGCCCATCAGCATGGGGTTTCTTCATGCGCTTTACACCAATATGACCTAAACGACAGTGCCACAAATAAGTTGCACTGTCATTATTAAACATATATCTTTTGGCTTCAATATTATGAATATGTGTATCGCTACTATCAAGATTTAGTAAAAATAGACCACTCATCAAGGGTGCATGACCATAAAAGATATTACTCGTATAAATAGAACAACCATTATTCTCTGATTTAAATGAATAATCGTCTCGCATCAAACAAGATCCAGATATAATGTTCATGCTAAACGCTGGCACCAAATAACAATTATCCAGTTCTAAAACTAATCCCGAAGGTAAATGTAGAGGTAGCGTGCCAACGGCGATCACATCGACTTTGGAACTATTTCCCATGTGCATCGTCACCTCGTCCTTAGCCAATCTTCACTTAATCCGTAGCCCCTGTTTCGAGTTGCAAATATTAGCAACAGAACCATATCAAATACCCAGGTACTACCGCGAGCATTAGTAAGGTACACATCAATAACATGTATATCAAATATATTATCACTTTGCCATCCTTCTTATCCGCCAAATACTTGGGGCAGTTCCGCTTCCAGTGACCAGTCCCTTTGCAGTAGAAGCACTCAGTCTCAGGCTTAGGTCCAGACTTGGGCTTCTTCACTTGAGCAGCAACTTGCTTGTTGTTCTTCTTGAAGTTCCCCTTCTTCACTTTGCCCTTCTTCTTGAAACTGGTGGTCTTGTTGACTATCAACACTTGATGCTCCTTCTTGATTTCTACCTCCGCAGCCTTTAGCATTGCAAAGAGCTCTAGAATTGTCTTATCCATCCCTTGCATATTATAGTTCATCACGAAGCTCTTGTAGCTTGGTGGAAGTGATTGAAGAACTCTGTCAATGACACTATCATCGGGAAGATTAACTCTCAGCTGAGTCAAGTGGTTGTGGTACCCAGACATTCTGAGCATATGTTCACTGACAGAACTATTCTCCTCCATTTTGCAGCTGTAGAACTTATTGGAGACTTCATATCTCTCAAACCGGGCATTTGCTTGAAATATTAACTTCAACTCCTGGAACATCTCATATGCTCCATGATGTTCAAAACGTCGTTGAAGTCCTGGTTCTAAGCCGTAAAGCATGGCACACTGAACTATCGAGTAGTCATCAGCTTTGCTCTGCCAGACATTCTTAACGTTCTCGGCAGCATCTGCAGCAGGCTTGTCACCAAGCGGTGCTTCCAGGACGTAATTCTTCTGTGCAGCAATGAGGATAATCCTCAAGTTACGGACCCAGTCCGTGTAATTGCTACCATCATCTTTTAACATAGCTTTCTCTAGGAACGCTTTAAAATTGAACGGAACAATAGCACGGACCATATATCTAGAACAACATAGACATGCAAAATACTATCAGGTACTAAGTTCATGATAAATTAAAGTTCAATTAATCATATTACTTAAGAACTCCTACTTAGATAGACATCCCTCTAATCATCTAAGTGATCACGTGATCCATATCAACTAAACCATGTCCGATCATCACGTGAGATGGAGTAGTTTTCAATGGTGAACATCACTATGTTGATCATATCTACTATATGATTCACGCTCGACCTTTCGGTCTTAGTGTTCCGAGGCCATATCTGCATATGCTAGGCTCGTCAAGTTTAACCCGAGTATTCTGCTTGTGCAAAACTGGCTTGCACCCGTTGTATGTGAACGTAGAGCTTATAACACCCGATCATCACGTGGTGTCTCGGCACGATGAACTGTAGAAATGGTGCATACTCAGGGAGAACACTTATACCTTGAAATTTAGTGGGAGATCATCTTATAATGCTACCGCCGTACTAAGAAAAATAAGATGCATAAAGGATAAACAACACATGCAATCAATATAAGTGATATGATATGGCCATCATCATCTTGTGCCTTTGATCTCCATCTCCAAAGCACCGTCATGATCACCATCGTCACCGGCTTGACACCTTGATCTCCATCGTAGCATCGTTCTCGTCTCGCCAACTATTGCTTCTACGACTATCGCTACCGCTTAGTGATAAAGTAAAGCAATTACATGGTGATTGCATTTCATACAATAAAGCGACAACCATATGGCTCCTGCTAGTTGCCGATAACTGTGTTACAAAACATGATCATCTCATAAAACAATTTATATAATCACGTCTTGACCATATCACATCACAACATGCCCTGCAAAAACAAGTTGGACGTCCTCTACTTTGTTGTTGCAAGTTTTACGTGGCTGCTACGGGCTTAGCAAGAACCGTTCTTACCTATGCATCAAAAACCACAATGCGGTATAGTGATTGCTTTTTGATCTTGAGAAAGAACCCTGTTCATTGAATCCGATTCAACTAAAGTTGGAGAAACGGACCACTACTAGCCACCTGTGTGCGAAGCACATCGGTAGAACCAGTCTCGCGTAAGCGTACGCGTAATGTCGATCTGAGCCGCTTCATCCAACAATACCGTTGAATCAAGAATCAACTAGTGACGGCAAGCAATATGTATATACCCACGCCCACAACTTCTTTGTGTTCTACTCGTGCATATAACATCTACGCATAGACCTGGCTCAGATGCCACTGTTGAGGAACGCGGTATTTCAAAAAAATTCCTACGATCACGCAAGATCTATCTAGGAGATTCATAGCACTGAGAGGGGGAGAGTATGTCTACGTACCCTCGTAGACCAAAAGCGGAAGTGTTATGAAACACGGTTGATGTAGTCGAACGTCTTCGCGATCCAACCGATCAAGTACCGAACGCATGGCACCTCCGCGATCTGCACACGTTCAGCTCGGTGACATCCCTCGTACTCTTGATCCAGCTGAGGCTGAGGGAGAGTTTCATCATCACGATGGCGTGATGACGGTGATGATGAAGTTACCGACGCAGGGCTTCGCCTGAGCACTACAACGATATGACCGAGGTGGAATTCTGTGGAGGGGGGCACCGCACACGGCTCAACAATCAACTTGTGTGTCTATGGGGTGCCCCCTCTCCCGTATATAAAGGAGTGGAGGAGGGGAGGGTCGTCCCTCTCTATGGTGCACCCAAGGGGGAGTCCTACTCCCAGTAGGAGTAGGTTTCCCCCCTTTCCTAGTTGGAGTAGGAGAAGAAGGAAAGAGGGGCCAGCCCCCAACCCAATTCGGATTGGGCTTCGGGGGCGCCCTCCACCTGGCCTCCTCCTCCTCTCTCCCAGTAAGGCCCAATAAGGCCCATTGACTCCCCGGGGGGTTCCGGTAACCCCCCAGTACTCTGGTAAATGGCCGAACTCATCCGGAACCATTTGGATGTCCAAACATAGCCTTCCAATATATCGATCTTTATGTCTCGACCATTTCGAGACTCCTCGTCATGTCCGTGATCACATCCGGAACTCTGAACTACCTTTGGTACATCAAAACACATAAACTCATAATACCGATCGTCATGGAACTTTAAGCGTGCGGACCCTACGGGTTCGAGAACTATGTAGACATGACCGAGACTCACTTCCGGTCAATAACCAATAGCGGAACCTAGATGCTCATATTGGTTCCTACATATTCTACGAAGATCTTTATCGGTCAAACCGCATAACAACATATGTTGTTCCCTTTGTCATCAGTATGTTACTTGCCTGAGATTCGATCGTCGGTATCTCAATACCTAGTTGAATCTCGTTACCGGCAAGTCTCTTTACTCGTTCCGTAATGCAACATCCCGCAACTAACTCATTAGTCACATTGCTTGCAAGGCTTATAGTGATTGCATTACCGAGAGGGTCCAGAGATACCTCTCCGACAATCGGAGTGACAAATCCTAATCTCGATTTATGCCAACTCAACAAATACCATCGGAGACACCTGTAGAGCATGTTTATAGTCACCCAGTTACGTTGTGACGTTTGATAGCACACTAAGTGTTCCTCCGGTATTCGGGAGTTGCATAATCTCATAGTCATAAGAACTTGTATAAGTCATGGAGAAAGCAATAGCAATAAACTAAACGATCATAGTGCTAAGCTAACGGATGAGTCAAGTCAATCACATCATTCTCTAATGATGTGATCCCGTTCATCAAATGACAACTCATGTCTATGGTTAGAAAACTTAACCATCTTTGATTAACGAGCTAGTCAAGTAGAGGCATACTAGTGAGATCTGTTTGTCTATGTATTCACACATGTACTAAGTTTTCGGTTAATACAATTCTAGCATGAATAATAAACATTTATCATGATATATGGAAATATAAAAAACAACTTCATTATTGCCTCTAGGGCATATTTCCTTCAGATGCTCTAAATGACTCTTTGCCCTTCTTCTATGGGAGCCGCTGCGTGTCCGCCGGCAGATGTATTAGAAACATCCGCCACATGGAGCTCCGTTGGATCAGCGCTCTGACAGTCGTCAGATCTAACCACCACGCGCGTGAGCACCTTCCTACTTCCTGCAACAACCGCCCAGTTTCGGAAACAGATTCCCCTGTCCGCCATCCTGACACAGCTGCGCCCAGCGCGGTGCCAGGCCCCGCCACCGCAAAATCGCTGATGCCGACGCACCGGGGAACTAGTCCTTGCCGTGCTCGCCGAAGTTGCTGCTCCTCCTTCGTCTCAGCCCCGCGAGGAGCTGCTAGCTCCAATCGAGCACGACGGCGACAACCTCTCACGCCCGGCACTTCTTCGGTGTTTTCTACAACCAGAGCTATGTTTGTGAAACATGCCTCATGTTTCAATGTCTGATCACTCACTCTTTAACGCTAGGCGCTCCTGCGGCGCTGCAACTCGGGCTATGTTTCTGAAACAGGACCCTTGTTGCAGAAAAAGCCCTTCACAGCCGAAACTTTTTCTTTTTTCTGAAACAAAAGATATATTGCAGAAATCTTTTGAAACAAAACCCCAATTGCAAAAAAAAAACCTTCACCACCGAATTGTTTTGTCTTTCTTTCTGAAACTAATCATGTGTTGCAGAAATCTAGTGAAACGGGGCCCTTATTGCAAGAAAAAGACTAGCCGTGCGGGATTGACTTGTGGCTAGCGTGGCCGCTTGATCAGGATTAATCTGACGGCTATGCAAACGGTGGACACTCGCGCGTGCATCAGCCGGCTGAAGTTAAGCTTTTCCCTTCTTCTATCTTTTCACACACCACGTCACTACTTAACATTAACAAGGGCCAATGAATTCCCGAAAGAAAAAAACCGATGCAAAGGGCAGCAATGGTCGAGCGGAGCCAAAAGTAGTTGGCGCACGCGGCCACGCGCCGGAGCGCGAGGGCTCCCGGCCGCCGTCCCCCGCGCCGCCGATGCATCGACGGCCGCACCACCCGCACGGGGAGCACGCGCGCGACGTAGACCCTCCGCCGCGCCACCCGCTCTCCGCCACGTAGGCACGTTCCCACGCCAAAAGCCGCCGCACGACGAGTCGCCGTCGTCGCGCGCGTGAGCCTAGCTCCCATTCCTCCTTCACTCCCTCTTCCACGCCCAATCGACTTTGACCCGGTAGCTGTTTGTCGGCATTAGCTATTCGTCCTACCGCGACAGGTCATCCTTAATCGCTGTTCGTGAGCTACGGAGGAGGCGGACGTGTCGGTCCCGAAGCCCTCGGAGCCGCAGGCCCGGTCTCGCACGCTATCTGCCGTGCAAACTTTGCTTATCACGCACGGGGTTGCGTACGTTTTGCTTTCATGTTGCTACACTACGGTGAAAGTGATATCACAGATGCTCACAGTCGCTGGTACGGAGTTAACTGTAGCGACATAAGACAGGGTTTGGTTTGGACCTGTAGCTGCCTGCAGCCTGCAGAAGGGGCCAGAGGGATCGAGCCTCCCGTTACGTACTGTACTGACATCGGCGAGCCGCGATGACTGGACGTAGTATAGAGTAGTTAATCTCATCCTGCCTGGCCGACCGGCTGCTGCGCGAATCACGTGCAAACACTTACCGGAACTTGACAACGGGGTTGGATCGACAAAAAGGAAACGTCAGCCAGGTTTCTGTACTATCTAATCGAGGTAATAGCACTGCAGGTCCGTGAACTTGCATGTCAGGTGATGGTTTGGTCCTTGAAGTTGCAAAAGTGAATTATTTGGTCTCTGAACTTGTCATGGATGTGCAAGTTTAGTCCACAGCCAACCAGAACTCGCCAAGTGGATGCCAAGTGTGGCTGGTCAGCGCCGTGAGTTTTTCACTTAGCCCCCTCCCTTTCTCTACCACCGCCTGTTCCGCACCGTCTCCTCCAACTGGAACCGGTTCCTCACCGACGCGCCGGGGGCCGCCGCCAAGACCAAGGGCTCGGCCCCGCCGGCGGCGACGGTCTCGCTCTCGCTGCCGTTCCTCTTCGCCTTCGCCTTCGACCCCGTCTCGCGCCGCCTCCAGTGCCAGGCGGTCGACCCCTTCTCCCGCCGCTGGCTGCTGCTGCCCCCGGTCCCCTGCGGCGCCGCGGCCGGCTCATTCGCCGTCGTGGGCCTCCCCGCGCGCGGCGAGATCTACGTGATCGGCGGCGTGGAGGAGGGCGGCGACAAGGCCGTGAGCAGCGTGGCCGTCTACAGCGCGGCGACCAACGGGTGGGGGCAGGTGGCCGGCATGAGGACGGCGAGGGGCTACATGGCGGCCGGCGAGGTGGGCGGGCGCGTGGTGGTGGCCGGCGAGGACGGAAAGGCGGAGGTGTTCGACCCAGAGGCCAGTCGCTGGTCGCCCGCGGCTCCCCGTGGCGGCGCGGCCGTGGCGAGGTACGACGCGGCGGCG
>NC_041390.1:463768213-463771351 GCF_002162155.2 Triticum dicoccoides
TCGAACCGGTACTAATGATACCATTAGTACCGGGCCAAAATCGAACCGGTACTAATGTGTCTCACATAAGAGGTAATAGCACTGCAGGTCCCTGAACTTGCATGTCAGGTGATGGTTTGGTCCTTGAAGTTGCAAAAGTGGATTATTTGGTCCCTGAACTTGTCATGGATGTGCAAGTTTAGTCCACAGCCAACCAAAACTCGCCAAGTGGATGCCAAGTGGCCTGGCTGGTCAGCGCCGTGAGTTTTTCACTTAGCCCCCTCCCTTTCTCTACCACCGCCTGTTCCGCACCGTCTCCTCCAACTGGAACCGGTTCCTCACCGACGTGCCGGGGGCCGCCGCCAAGACCAAGGGCTCGGCCCCGCCGGCGGCGACGGTCTCGCTCTCGCTGCCGTTCCTCTTCGCCTTCACCTTCGACCCCGTCTCACGCCGCCTCCAGTGCCAGGCGCTCGACCCCTTCTCCCGCCGCTGGCTGCTGCTGCCCCCGGTCCCCTGCGGCGCCGCGGCCGGCTCGTTCGCCGTCGTGGGCCTCCCCGCGCGCGGCGAGATCTACGTGCTCGGCGGCGTGGAGGAGGGCGGCGACAAGGCCGTGAGCAGCGTGGCCGTCTACAGCGCGGCGACCAACGGGTGGGGGCAGGTGGCCGGCATGAGGACGGCGAGGGGCTACATGGCGGCCGGCGAGGTGGGCGGGCGCGTGGTGGTGGCCGGCGAGGACGGAGAGGCGGAGGTGTTCGACCCAGAGGCCGGTCGCTGGTCGCCCACGGCTCCCCGTGGCGGCGCGGCCGTGGCGAGGTACGACGCTGCGGCGGCGGGCGGCAAGCTGTACGTGATGGAGGGGTGGGCGTGGCCGTTCGAGCGCGCGCCGCGGGGCGCGGTGTACGACGCGGCGGCGGACGCGTGGTCCGACATGGCGCGCGGGATGCGGGAGGGGTGGGCGGGCTCCTGCGCCGTGTCGGGCGGCCGGATGTACATCGTGGCCGAGTACGGCGAGTGGCGGCTGAAGCGGTACGACGAGCCGCGGGACGAGTGGCGGATGGTGGCCGGCGGCGGGATGCCGCAGGAGGTGCGACGGCCGCACGTCGTGGCGGGCCAGCTGGAGGAGGTCGGCGGCGGCCGGCGCAGGATCTACGTGGTCGGCGCGGGCCTCGACGTCGCCGTCGGCACCGTCGTGTCCGCCGCCAACCACGGCACCGGCACGGAGGAGGAGCGGGTGGAGTGGGAGGTCGTCAAGGGCCCCGAGGAGTTCGTCGGGCTGGCGCCGTGCAACGCGCAGGTCCTCTACGCCTGAGCCGCCAACCAAGCTCGTCGGCGCCAGGCACCGGCGGGGGAAAGGGAAAGGAGACCCGACCCTGGGCCCGCACGTCAGCCACCAGCGCCTCCGTCATCGCCAAGCCAGTAGCTCACTGCTGACGCCGCAGCGGTCGGGCAGCTACTGTTACTAGTACTCTACTAGCCAGCCGAGCGCACGGGCGGGCGGCGAGGTTGATTCGTCAGAAAGGGAGGGGGCTAAGTGAAAAACTCACGGCGCTGACCAGCCAGGCCACTTGGCATCCACTTGGCGAGTTCTGGTTGGCTGTGGACTAAACTTGCACATCCATGACAAGTTCAGGGACCAAATAATCCACTTTTGCAACTTCAAGGACCAAACCATCACCTGACATGCAAGTTCAGGGACCTGCAGTGCTATTACCTCCTCACATAAGGTCCTTTTTCTACTAGTGCGAGTGACGTGGCACGAGAGATGAAACACAACATGTATATTTTTGATTTCGGACTGACTAATCCTCTGATATAGTTGGTAAGATGAAAACATTTTTTAAGCATGCTGATTTTACTGTTGACTTGCACGCGACACTTGGTTCCATAAACCGACCAATGTTTTATGCTTTTGGTTCCATGGTTATCATCCCCCCTCTTCAGTTATTGTATACTTTCCAGATGAAGGAATGACTCTTTTCATCATTTTAATATCAATCTTTGAGTTTCTTTCTCAATTGGTGTAGCATGTGGTTTGTAATGTGTAGTCGGTACAACATGTTTTTGTTGGGCATTGTATCTTTGCCTATTTTTATAGGTTCGGTAAGCATATATCATAGTAGTATGGTTTTTCACTAGTGTCATTCAATCATTAATTGACTTTGCAGTATCTTGGTAGAAGGTGAATGATGAGGTGGATCACACACACCATATCCTTATAAGGACCATCATTCTCAAACAATACCACAAGGCAAATAACCAATATTGGCGGCAAGCACAGGATAAACCTTTCTTTTCATGAGAAGTAATATGTAACTATAGGACTGAGAGATATTGGGAAATTAGCAGTGAAGCAAATATCCTTGATAATGTTTGCAACAATAAAATCTTGGCACCCAAACGTGTGTGTGGTTCCTAGTCGATGCTGTGGCACTTCCTCATCAAAAAATGAGCTGCAAATTTATTTCATCCTATCCTAATCTTCGTTCGCATCCAGTAGTTCAACCTTAGCTCTCAGTTGAAGAGGTCAACGATGGCCATCTTCTGCTGGCATGTGGGTCGGAGACTAGGCAATACTAGCAGGTTCTTTATCATCCTCACGTTTGGTTCATTTAAACCAAAGGAAGGCTTGTGTCTTTGATATCTCCACAAGTTTGCTGGGGTCAGAGCCGGAGGCAATGGAGGGACGAGCATCTTCAAACTTCAGGACCATCAGCATGACGTTTGGGCGTTGGAGTACCGGATCAAGCTGCCACCAATGGGTACCAGGCGTTTCAATGATCAGGGGGATTGGTGCGCCAAGGTTGTTTCCGAGGAGGGAGACGTTCTTGTCAGCGGTTACGGCCAGTTGTTGCACCGTGACCAAAAAGGAAATGAGATGAAATTTGGTAGCCAACTTCCAGTTTGATGATACCCTAAAAAATCTTCCAGTTTGATGAGGACCTGCAGGTGGTTCTTCCTCATAGCCTTAACGAGAGTTTTATTCAGCATACATTTTTCCGAGAAGACGAACAAGCGATTCCTGTAGACTCTTCCAGAGATCTCATTCTGTGCACCTGAGTAAGTTGTTCTTGGGTTCTCCTTATTCAACCTCGCATAATCTTGAAACAAAAATATAATTATTCTCAATCACAAAACCTGTTCCAGAACTGAGCGATTTGT